>NC_056737.1:1080999146-1081299146 GCF_019279795.1 Protopterus annectens | reverse complement strand
CCTCCTTCCTGCTCCTTTACTTCCTTTTTTTCTGTTGGGAACATCTCACTGGCCGAGGGGGTCATTGCCCTTCTCCTTAGGCATCTCCTTTTTCCTTGAATGTACGCGTTTTCCTTTCTTCTACAATGGCTCTTGCTCTCTTGGGATACCTTAATTGTGAGTTTGGAGTGTGTGTATGTCATTTTTATGCCCTATGTTGATGCTGGAAGCATACGTCTGGTAATACAGCACTGGTAAGAATTAAAAGCTTTGCTATACTGGCCAGATATAGGGGTGTCCTTAGCAGGAGAACCCATCAGTTATGAATACTGCAACAGTGTTGAGAAGGACACCCATTGTTATGGCAAGATTTTACACAACTGCATTTTATTTTTGAATTATGTCATTTTCTATTTTTAATGTATTTGCTGACACATGCAAGTTCTGGCCACTCCATAAACTTTTTTGAATATGTATGTATGTATACACATGTAATTTATGTCCGTGTGTGTGTGTGTGTGTGTGTGTGTGTGTGTGTGTGTGTGTGTGTGTGTGTGTGTGTGTGTGTGTGTGTGTCTATATGTATGTGTATATGTATATATATATATATATATATATATATATATATATCTGTACCAGTTATTAGCTAACTCATTGAGTCGACTGACAAAATGTAGGCCCCATATCATATAAAACATGGAAGTCAACACGTAACTGTGCATGCAGTTTCTTACTTTTAAAAAACAAAATAACCCATCTTTTTATTGTGCACTCCTTACCCCCTTTTAATTATATATACTAACTCCAAGATCGCACAAACACAGGGTAAAGACAAATTTCCCAATCCCTAAGTTTATGTCACCTGTCAATCAACTGCCTAGTCGACCATATGCAGTCAATTAGACAACTGTTGACATTTGGGAGTTGCGCTTATTTTTAAGTGTTCCTATATATATTATTTTAATATGATTAATATCTATACAACAAATTATGATTTTTTTATGTATAACTGTTTGTTTGCACAGTACTCTTTTGAATTTATTCCAGTTGAGTATGTACAAGCCATAAAAATATTTAAAATGTTTTATGAGAAATGAATTGTTCATCTTTTGGAAAGATTAGAAATGTGCATGTGGAATAATCACTTGAGCCGACAGGATTACATTTCTATTTTATAAATTACAATTTCCTCTCACTGTTAATGAATGTAAATAGATGCTGCTATTGCATTAGGTTCAGTGCAGTTTAAGTGACCATTTGACTTCTTACATTTTAGGTTATGCAAGGAAGCAAAGAACAAAGCAAAGGAGTTTTCTATAAAGCACTACAGGCCTGTCCTTGGGTAAAGGTAGGTGTGCTTAGTTAAGTCTCGTGGCCATTAGCATGACATGGTTTAGTTTCGAAAAAGGAATACTCTGTAGGGGTGAAGTGCCTTCACACAAAAACGAATATCCAAAGAAAAAGAATGAAAGGCACACCACGACAATCTAAGCAAACCTCCAAAATTCAAAAAGTTTTATTCACCAGTAAGCGCTTTCACGTCTCATATGACGCTTCTTCAGACTTTAAAACCAAACACACTGTAAGTGCTTAAATAGTCTACTCATCTAAAAGGACCAATGACATTAACAAACTAATTAACATCGAAATATACTGAAATCCAAAACTACACTTAATCATGTGGGTAAAATTGCTCAGAGAACTTTATACATTTATAAAAAACATTTAAAAAGACATGCATAAAAAAGAACATATGTATATATATGTGTTTATGAGTAACACAATATAGATACCTTTTTTAGAAAACCTATTAAAAACTAAATGAATATTACAGGCCATTAATGTCTAAGGGGTCTATCCTTGAGAAATGGTTTTAAGGAGACCCTATCATTTAACCCATGCCTAATGTCTGCTTGAAATCTAATTATCCACCTATTTTCTTCTTTCTCTGTGAAATTATTCACATTCCCTAGTCTCTCTGTGGTATGTATAAGGTCTATAACTAAAAATTTGAACTTATGCGTGGTATCAGTTTGTAGTACATGTTTTGCAATAGCATTGGTTTCATTCTCCTTATTTATAGCATAGATATGCTCTCGAATTCTTTCACTTAAACTTCTATTAGTTTTTCCCACATAGAAACTACCACATTTCTGGCAGACCCCTAGATATACAACATTCCTAGATGTACAGCTAGCATAGAAATCAAATACATATGTTATGTGAGTGTCTGGATGTTCAAAGGTATTAGTACCCAAAATATATTGACATTGGTTACAATTATAACAAGGATACATTCCCTTTTTGTTAGAGACAGGTTTTCTTGCCTCATTGTGTTCATAGCATAATAGCCTTTTTAAAGGCTTAGTATTTTTATAACTAAAACTCGGTTGTTGACCCACTACTTCACCAATATCTTCATCTAACATTAAAATATTCCAATTCTTCTTAATAACATTTGTTATCTTTTTATTTTGATTGGTAAATGGAATAATTACCCTATTCTTCCTGGTATTGTTACTCCTCTTATATAATGCCTCATCTATACAGCTGTTCCTATTAATATATGGGTATCCATCAGTTCCACGATCAATCTGATGTACCTTCTCAATTTCCTTTTTATGATAACCCCTTTCTAAAAAAATCTCTCTGTATATTTCCTATAGCTATACCATAACTCTCATCTTTACTAGTTAGTCTAGAGCATCTCAATGCCTGGTTTCTTATCACATTTTTATGTATATGAGGTGGATGCATGCTGTCTCTATGTAGAAACGCATTCCTCCTACAAGGTTTCCTGTAAACCACAGTGTGTATTACCTCTGCTTCTTTGGTTAATATGAGGCAAGAAAACCTGTCTCTAACAAAAAGGGAACGTATCCTTGTTATAATTGTAACCAATGTCAATATATTTTGGGTACTAATACCTTTGAACATCCAGACACTCACATAACATATGTATTTGATTTCTATGCTAGCTGTACATCTAGGAATGTTGTATATCTAGGGGTCTGCCAGAAATGTGGTAGTTTCTATGTGGGAAAAACTAATAGAAGTTTAAGGGAAAGAATTCGAGGGCATATCTATGCTATAAATAAGGAGAATGAAACCAATGCTATTGCAAAACATGTACTACAAACTGATACCACGCATAAGTTCAAATTTTTAGTTATAGAACTTATACATACCACAGAGAGACTAGGGAATGTGAATAATTTCACAGAGAAAGAAGAAAATAGGTGGATAATTAGATTTCAAGCAGACATTAGGCATGGGTTAAATGATAGGGTCTCCTTAAAACCATTTCTCAAGGATAGACCCCTTAGACATTAATGGCCTGTAATATTCATTTCGTTTTTAATAGGTTTTTTAAAAAAGGTATCTATATTGTGTTACTCATAAACACATATATATACATATGTTCTTTTTTATGCATTTCTTTTTAAATGTTTTAATAAATGTATAAAGTTCTCTGAGCAATTTTACTCACATGATTAAGTGTAGTTTTGGATTTCAGTATATTTCGATGTTAATTAGTTTGTTAATGTCATTGGTCCTTTTAGATGAGTAGACTATTTAAGCACTTACAGTGTATTTGGTTTTAAAGTCTGAAGAAGCGTCATATGAGACGTGAAAGCGCTTACTGGTGAATAAAACTTTTTGAATTTTGGAGGTTTGCTTCGATTGTCGTGGTGTGCATGACATGGTTTAGAATAAAAATGAGTTGTTGTTTTGTACCTAGCCAAATACAGGTGATTTCACTGGAAATGTTTCATTAGGAAATGGTGGCATATTGCAAGGCTGTACAATGATGTTGTATTGTCCTTTTTTTTGCTGACAGCTTTCCTGTTATTCATATCTCTGAACATTACAGAGGGTCTTTTGCCCCACTGAGTGTTTTTCTTTTATTCTGACCTTGTTTTCATGGATAGCATCCCGTTCTATGGCTATGTTGTTGTCTCATTGGGAAAATGTAGAATAGAGGAACATGTATTTGCTCCTGGGACAAGATTGACATACTTTATCAAAACAAATGTCAAAAATAGGTACATTAGATTTATTTATTTATTTTACATTTGTTGACCGGGTTAGTCTGACTGAGCAAGCAGCCCTTTTTCAGCAGAGACCCAAGGAGGAAAGCTCCATCATATTACAAGAAACAATTCAATAAACAGATAAACAATTCCGATTTACACATTTAGACAGTTCTAATTTCAATAGTGGTGGTGCTGCGGTATCGTTGTCTCCTCATAGCAAGACGTTGTCCCGTTCGATTCTCAGCTAGAGTGTCTTCTGTGTGAGGCATACGTGAATGGGGCATGCCTTCGTTGAAGGTTGTGTGTCAGGGCTGGTAACCCGGTACGTAAATATCCACTACCAATCATTATCGGACCAGAGTTCCGCTGTGGTGACCCCTAACCGGGAAAAGCCGAAAGACACAAACATTATAGTAATTACAATATATACAATAGAGATATGTTGGGATGAATTTGAGGCTATAGGAAAAGGAAGTGAAAGGAGAGAGTTTGCAAAAAGAGGAGCTGGAATGGGAGTAAGTAGCATCATTTCACTACTGTAAGTAGTTATTTGTTAAAATGGAGGGGGTATTATATAAGTTATGTTAGACTGAGTAAGTGAAAGTACAGAAGAGGAAGACTAGAGAGAGTGAAGAGGAGGGAGAGAGAGCGGCTGATGAAAAGAAAAGGCTGGAATTAGGGGAGGAGAAGAGGACTGTGCAGGAAAGGTTTTAAGATGTCGCTGCTGCTCTGAGGGCTTTTGATGCTTTAGGTTGTATGCCTTGTGCATCAGTGCCTTCTTTTCTGGAGAATTGCTGAACCCATCAGCTACCCTGCTGTGACACTAAACTGGAATATGCAGATAATTAGGGAATGAATAAATTAATGTTTTTCCCTTTTTAACTTGTGAGACCACTAAACCAATTTGTCTCCTTTAAGATGTGTACTGTCTGGTAAAGTGAGTTTCTCAAGGTCACTCAGTTTGTAAATGGAGAGTAAACTAGTGGACAGCTCATAGCCTTAAATATTAATGCTGAACTTCAGACATCTTTCTTCTCATCAGGTGAATTGAGACCTGAAGACTTAACTGAAAGGTTACACCAGGATCTTGGCTGTGACAGTCTGCTACGCAGCTTGCAGTCAGAGGAGAGAGAGTGAGAGAGAGAGTTATTGTAGCCATTAGTGGGAGCTCTCTTGATAGCTTTCATTTACAGTCAGCATGAGATCATCTTTTACTGATAAATTCTATAAAATATATAATTTATCCAGAATTTCAAGAAATAAAGGGGTTCTTATGTCGCACACACTTCCCATCATGTTTGTTTAAGAATTCTGGACAAAGCCAAAAATAATTGCGGTGGGGGCAAAGGCTCAAAATCCAAAACAATTCACATTCAATTTTAGCCTAGCAACAAGTGTTTCATCAACATGCATTTTTTAACAGTAAGAATAATGAAAACTTAATGCCTGGCATCATTAACGTTTTTTTACTATACAAGATGCTGTGATACCTCACTGTAAATTAATATGCCATTTAACTTATGTGACATCACAATTTCTACTGCATGTCCTTCTAAGACTATTTCTCAATGCAAATATTTGAAATTGTACTACCGCTGCAATTTTGTACGTCTGTATACCTTGTATTGTTTGTGTTACTATTCATTGTTAGTTTTAAATTGTTGTAAATTGCTCTGGAACTTTTCTCCCCGGCCTCCCCTGAAATAAGGCTCTGTCCCCAGTCGGACTTTCCTGGTAAACAAATGTTAAATAAATAAATAAATTGGCTGGCTGTAATCCTCATTGATTTACCAGAAAATCAAACTTTTTATGAGAGACAGGGCAAAATGTGAGTCAAAAAATCAAGGACAATGGAGAGGTATGATGTACAGTCGCTGTTATTAGAACAGTTAACACTGAATGATCCTTGGAATATATTCTGGCTGTTGCGACTGCAAGTTGTAGGTTAGGCATTCTTTAGTTTGTATTGAGGCTGTATATGCCCCACTCTGCCACCAGCAGACTGACTAACCTCATATTTGTCCATTTATACTTTGTCTGCAAACTCTCAAGTTCTGCATGTCCTCCTTTATAAAGACATGGCTTCCATAAGTCTGCAGAGGAAGTCCTGTAGTGCAAGGTCTACATTTAGTATTTTCACTAAGACATGTGGTTTACATCAATTTCCTTGTGCTATACTAGTTCATTTTTCCCTCTGATCAAGCCAACATTGGGCTACCTTATTCTGCTTTACTCTGTGTTTGCTTGCTACATACTGCAACATTGTCTTTAGACTAGAAATATTGTAAACATTTTTTTGATTTCAGTGGGAGGTGAAGAAAGAATGATCATTCCTTTCATGTTATAAAAATGGTTGGTTTTTTTTCCAAGCAGTTGCAGCCTTGGATACCAGCAAGAAACAGAAGAGTAATACGGTGTTAAAAGTAATAAGGGTTTAGGTTACAGGGCACAAGACAGGCTATGTAGTAGATTTAGAGAGTGATAAAAAGGATAGGAAACAAGGAAAAATGGGTGAAAGGTGTGGAGAGAGTACAAGCGAGGTGAGAGTGAGCCAAGTTACCTTTAGGTAACCTATAGGTAACAGGACAAGTCGAGTGCACTTTGCAAAGGTGATGGAAGTAACACAGGTTTTAAACACTATGTATATAATTTCTTTTAACCAGCAATGTGCATAAATAATCAATCACAATTTACATGCATAATCTGTCAAACTGTAACAGATAATCATCTAACGGCTGCCTAAATTAAATGGCTATAATAACATAATTGTCCAGTTGCAGCCTAAGATAGAGCTAATAAGTAGGCATGTGTGTATTTACAGTGCTGGCAAACATGCAAAGTATTGTTGGTTTATGAAAGTACTGTTATAGAGGAAATTCAACAGATGAAACTGTGGGTGCCCTTATTGGGAGAACGGAGAAAGCCTCCTAAGGGAAGTGCATGTGATCATTTTTTGGGGGAGGGGTAGTCCTTTGTATTACCTTGGAGCTGGCTTTGCAGTTTGAGTGTGGAAAAACATCCGTATAATAACTAATTCCCACAATTAGAGACAGGAGAGAAGAAGTACAAAAGAAGGAGCTACATACAGCCAGATGTCTGCAAAATCACATGACTCTCAGTAGCCAGTCTGTGTTTACATGCTCACATAGGCAGACCATCTTTGTCAGCAAATGAAAAGCCAGTAAGTGAATCAGCTCCCATTTGCAAAATGCTAATGCTGCAGTTTCATCAAGCTGGGAACACAAAGAAGGGACAGCTGTTTGATCACCATGCAGATGTGTTCTTATGATATGTCTGGCCTCAGAACCGGTATACCCACAGGTCGAGATGGACAGAAGAAGGCAATACTTACTTACTTATTTATTTGTTTATTACATCTGTTAACCGGGTAGTGTCCAACTGGGCCAGGTGCCCGTTTTCAGCAGAGACCCAGTGAGAAAAGCTCCACAACAGAGGATCTGGCATTATGATAAGTAAAACTTTTTTGTTTTTTGACTGTAGAAAAAGTAAAGCAGATTTGCAGAACATACCTCAAACTAAGAAAGCATGTAGATTTAAAGTTGCATCATTCCAAGTGTTAGAGAGTGACCTGCATGACTGGTTAATGGACTGTTTACATAAAAATGACTGCACTGTAATTCAGACAGTTATGTGGCTGAGAGCACTGCAGATATCCAAATCAAAAAGTACAAAACAGAAGGCATTCATATCTTTAAGGCTTCGGTAGGTTTCTGCAGCTATTTTATGAGAAATGTTGTGCTTGTATCACTAGACTAAAATTGCATAGAAACCTTCAAGTGAAGGTTATGGCCTTCGCTCAGTTTATTATTGCACAGCATAAATGGTGTGATTATGAAGTGAACAACATTAGCAGAAAAATCTCCAAAAGCATGAAACTCCAAGCAAATAAGTAACCAGACACAAGAATCATGCTAAGAACTGGCTTAATCACAGGATCATAGGAGATTACTAGCCTATCGACCCGGATGTCATTTTAAGCCTGGCTGTTTCATCCCAGTGTAATACCATAGAAATGCTAGTCAGTACCCAAGATTGCATTTAATGATGACTGCCCATGTCCAGGGAGGTTGTGGGCTCTATCTCCAGTAAGAATTTATTGTGCCCAATCAACTCATCCAGATTCCTCTTCAGCAGTGTCATAGAGGTTGTGTGTTTCACATGAATTGGTAGCCTGTTCCAAAGACGTAGCAGTCTGTTCCTCCAGCATGTTCTGTTTAAGTCACAGGCATGAAACGGGTAGCCCTAGTCCCATTTGATTTACAGATATGCCGCAAGTTCATTAGGTTTGGGTCTTGGATTGCTGTGTAGACTAGGCATAAGTCTCCCTTAAGACGTCTGTACAATACAGAGTATAGTGGCTGAAACTTTAGTCGGTCTGTGTAAGGCACATGCTGGAGCCACTTGATCTACTTTGTTAGAAACCTCTGAGGTCTGTCTAATTGCTGTAGGGGCTTAGTACAGTACATGCTAAATGGGACATTATACTCGATTATGGGCCAAATAAGTGCCGAGTATAGGGGGGTTATAACTTCTTTTGCTCTCGAGGCGATGCCTTTACTAATTGAGTGTGCCATGTAGAAAGGTTTCCGTACTACAGTAGACACTTGGTGGTGGAAGTTAAGGTTGCAGTCAACATGTGATCCCAGATTACCACTTCATGGGTACATAAGGTATTGTTATTGATTTGATAGTGTGAGGGGACATTGTTTGTGCTGAAGGGAATGATGATGCATTTCTTTGCATTCAGTTTGAGATCGTGACTAATACACCGGTCATTTGTCTGTGTGAGACCCTCCTGGAGTATACTGACATCATTTGGGGATTCAGTGATTGCACCTAGTTTGTAGTCGCCTGCAAACTTTGTCAGCCACAACCCCTTAGTTTTGGCCTGAACGTCTGAGAAGTGTATACCAAACAGTATGGTGCCCAGCACTGACCCCTGTGGCACCCCACTGGTAACAGGTCTGCTGGTTGATGTGAAGTCACCCACTTTGATAGGTTCATATGTTCATAGGTAGGTACTAGGCTATCTGCCTGAAAGCATTTATAAGCCTAGCTAGAATGTGTTGGCTTTTGCCGCCCCCTTAGTTCCCTGTGCCTCTGTCCAGCAGAGCCACTAAAGTGATCCCGGGGTAAACTTTCTGTTTCCCATCCACTCGTCAAGGTTTCTCTTGAAGAGTGCTAGCGAGGAGCTCCTCCTAATGTAGATTGGAATCTTGTTCCAAAGCATGGGAAGTCTCTGGGACAGGAATCTATCCCTCCAGCACGTTCTATTTATTGTTGTGGTGAGGTTTAGATCCCTAGAACATGTGGCTTGAGGGGATAAGGTTTTCTTTAGGTGGAGCATGTCCATCAGTTCTGGGTTGGACATGGCCTTGTATGTCAGGCAGAGATCACCTTTGAGCAGGCAGTATGCAACAGAGTACAGCTGGAGTTTTTTCAGTCGAGCTGCATAGGGCATCTGTTTGAGGCCAGTGATCCTCTTGGTGAGATACTTCTGTGGTCTTTACAGCTGTTGCAGGTGTCTTGTAAGGTACATCCCAAATGGGGCGGTGTACTCTATGATGGGTCTGATGAGTGATGAGTAGAGGGGCACAATGACCTCTTTTGATCTGAAGTAAACCCTTTTGTGATTAGGTGGGCCACATAGAAGGATTTTCTAACCACTTTGGAAATGTGATTATCAAAGGAGAGATTACTATCTACTTGGGTCCCCAGATCCCTTATTACATTTTCCATATTTAGGGGACTACCACCTATGTGGTAGTTTGTGGGTACTTTGTTTTTTCCAAAGGGAAGAACTATGCACTTTTTTGCATTTAACTTGAGGCCATGATTTTGAAACCAGGTATCCGTCTCAGTGAGACCCTTTTGGAGGATGTCTGTGTCAGCCGGTGAGTCAGTTATAGCCCCTAGTTTGCAGTTGTCTATGAACTTGGTCAGTCATAGTCCTCCTGTGCTTGTCTGTACATCTGAGAAGTATATGCCGAACAGGAGGGGTCCTAGGACTGAGCCCTGAGGAACGCTACTTGTAACCGGTTTAGAGTTAGACCTAGCTCCCGCAACTCTCACTATGTGGGTTCTGTCCATGAGCCAATTGGCAACCCAGCTTGTGACATAGGGGTTTATGTTCAGGCAGGTGAGCTTGTCTATAATACCTGAATGGGGAATGGTATCGAAGGCCTTTGCGAGGTTTAGGAAGGCTGTGTGTACCACCTTTCCCTCGTCTGTAACCTTGGTAACTGTCTCAAAGAAGTCCACCAGGTTTAGGAGGCATGATCTGCCCTTAACAAAGTCGAACTGGGTAGGGTCCAGTGTTTGGAGGTTCCAAATGTCTCTGTTAATGAGTTCCATGATGATGCGCTCCATAGCCTTGCAGACCAAGCTAGTCAGGCTTATACAGCGATAGTTCCTGGGGTCTGTTGTGGCTCCACCTTTGTGGAGCAGAATAACCGTTGCTGCGCACCACTCTATGGGTACGTAGCCTGTGGAGAGGCTGAATTTGAACAGTGTGTTTAGGTGAGGGGTTAGTTCGTCTTTGAGCTCTTGTAGGACGCAGCCTGGGACACCCACTGATGCTGTGTTTTTGGCTTTGGAGAGGGCTATTTTAACCTGAGTGTCTGTGATTTCAGGGGCTCTACATTCTTCTGGTATGGTTATGGGCCCTTTTGGGGATGAGAGGGGGGTGAAGTTTGCCCTGAACTTGTCTGCCAGGATGTTGGAAATATCGGTCAGTTCAGTGTATTTTGTGCCATTCTGCACTAACTCTGAGCAGATCTGAGCACTGCCACTCAGATTCTTGACATAGCTAAAGAATGCCTTGTGGTTATCTTTGGAGTCCTTGGCAAGTTTTCTTTCAAAGCTCGCTTTGGACGATTTTATGAGGGATCGTAGTTTCTTGCTGATACTGATCAGGGATGTCTTCCCTTCTTGGGATTTTACTCTTTTCTGTACTAGTTTCCTCCTTCTGTTGTATAGCTTGTTTATGGCAGGGGTCCACCAGACTGGTTTCCTTTTCTTGGAGGAGTGAGTCTTGGTTTTGTTTGGGATAGCACGATCCGTGCATTCTTGAAGGTGCCCGTAGAATGCATTAGTAAAGGATTTTGCAGCTAGGACAGCGTTATCCTTTAGCATGGGGGCTTTGAAACTTTTCACGGTGGTTTCCTTGTCCGGGGGTGGGGGCGGAATGTGGATATCCAAAGTGATTTGTTTATGGTCAGATCTAACCAGCGAGAGGTTGACCTCCGGTGTGGAACTCTGGTCGCCCATGTTGGTGATGAACAGGTCCAATATGTTGTCACATCTGGTGGGAGTGTTGACCAGTTGTTCCAGGGCGTTTGAGTTTATAAATTCTATGTTGGGCAAGGGAGTTAGTACTTGAGTAGTTCTCCCAGTTAATGTTTGGGTAGTTGAAATCACCCAATATTAGGGTGTTTGGTAGGACCTTTATGTTACCCAGTGTTTCGAGAAATGCGGAATGGGGGTCCTGGGACATGGTGGGTGATCTGTAACAAGCTACAATCTGAGTTGCAGTTTTGCCTGTTGTTAGTTGCACATGGATAATCTCTGAAGCATCGTGCTGTGCCACTAACCTGGAGGTGTGGGTATCCTTGATGAATATGGATACTCCCCTGCCTTTTGTATTTCGGTCCAGGTTCTGTGGCTGAAATGTATGCTATGAGTTGTAGCCTGGTAGTGCTGGGGTGCTCTCTGGAGCCTTAAACCAGGCTTCTGTTACTGCACATATATTGAATTTCTCCATACTGAGGAGTGCTTTGAGTGCATGCATTTTGAGGTTTAGACTTCTGGCTCTGAATAGTATTACCCTCAGATTTTTGTTACTTGTGCTGTTTATGGCGGTGAGTTTGTCTTTTGAGCCTTGCCTAAAAAAGGCACTATGGGGGTTGCAAGAGCGTTGGCCAGTATTCGAAAGCCTAAGGGTGACAGGTGCAAGCTGTCTCTAGTGAAGCAGCTTGGCTTGTCGAGCATGTCATCTCAGGCAGACAGACACTGGATCCCCTTTGAATGACACCAGAAACTTAGCCAATTGTTGAAATTGATAATTTTTTCTTAATACCGTGGTATCATTCTTGGTGAGGGCAGGATGCTACTCAGGGTCAGGGTCATACCAGCCTGGGCTATGTGATCAGAGAGCTCTTCCAGGTCTCTTTTCATGTAGTCCAGGGAGGTACGCCTCAGGTCATTCACACCAACATGGACAGTTTTAAATTTTTAGTAGTTCAGCAAGTTCTTAAAAATCTTAGACGTGGCCCATGGCATTTAAAATTAGAAGAGCAAGAACTGTTATGGCAGCTAAAGACCAATGCCTATGTTCACCCTGGAATTAATGATGTTTGTTCCATCAAATGTTTGCTTAAATTAAAAGCTTTGGAACGATAAATTATTAATTTGAATAGTATCCAACATATTGGTAAAGAAAGACTTCTATTTTTTTGCTTTTGTATATAGACAATATAGACAAGATATGCGTATTAGAAGTTCTTTATGAGCATGTAGTTTTAAAAGTTAAGTGATGCATCAATGATTGGGTGTGTCGATAATTATGTTTTAATTGTATTTTGTATTTAAGAGGTTTTACCCAATATTATGTTGTCTGAAGAAGTGCACTAAGGTATAGTGCATGAAAGCACTAACAACAATACATTTGTTTGTGGATTCGACTGCGTTTGGCCACCACTTTATTTTGTTATTTCAGTTGTGGTTTTTTTGTTTGTTTTTATGGCGGTTAGTAGTGGCAACGCGGCATCCCAATCTTTATTCAACACGAGTCCTAACAGTCCTGGAGCCTCTAATCGAGAAGAAGACTCCGTGGGGTACCTCACAGTATTAATTCAGCAGTTAACTCAGCGAGTGGATGACCTGGCGAGGAATATGTCCAAACAGGCAAACAACGCTGAAACTGTGGTTCGGCCAAAGACTGGCATTATTTTTAATACTGGCTCTTTACCAACATGCAATTTGCCAGTTCCAACATTTGGGACTATGCACAGTACGTTGAATAATGTCGAACTGGCACCTGTTCACGCACCAAGTAACCATGTGAGTAATCAATCTCATAATTCAGCGAATATTGGTCCTCCTGACCATGTGAACAGTGACCAAAATTCAGTAAGTAACAACATCAACACATTACCAAAGTTGAATGAGTTTATCAGCATGCCTACTATTTTTGTAGGAGCTGACCAAGATGTATCAAGTAATATTTCCGAACAGCATGAATCTAATAATAACATTGTTTTGAAACTAAGACAATTTGATCAGTGCCTGCTGAAATACAAAAAATTACAAATTGAAATCTCCAATTTCAATGAATGTATAAGGCTTGCAGTTGTCCCTAAAGGTCTGCGTCAGTGGAAATACCCATCAGGCGTCGTTAAAGATTCAGACTTTCATCTACAATTAGTTCAATTTTTTAACAAACAAGGTCTTGATTTTTTGCACATCCTTATTGGGCAATATGAAAAACAATTGATTGACTTGAGAAGTCAACTAGACTAGTTGGACAAGGACATTACCAGTGACCTAGATTTTTCTAGGTATGAATTTGACTATAGGCGCATTTTTTCTAGTATTGAGGCTTTGTTGACTAAAATTATGGAAACCAAAAAACGGAAAATTAATCGTGACAAATTAGCATATGAACACAATCGTGCTTATCCAGATCCCCCTAGGCATTCGGAGAGTGCATTAAGCACAGGAGCGTCCCTGGTTTCCATTGACAACGACGCTGGTGTCGATGCACCTATAGATGACGTCATGGACCTTTCTCAAACTAATAATGGTAACTTGAACAATGGTATCAGATGCAGTGAGCGTATTTCCAAACAAAGCCAACAGGTTCGCAAAAACCAAAAATTCGGTCAACAGGCGAACAACCAGGGTTTTCACAAGAACAAGAATGTTATGGTTACCAGACAAATTCCAATTGGAACCGGCGTCCACAACAAAAGAAAAACAACAAGTGCAAGAGGTAACTCTTTCGCGAGACCAAGGACAGTTGAACATTTTGCAAAATAGTAACCAAGATTTTCATGTTTATAATTTTACCTCTGTTTCTATTTCTCCAAACTTAATAGAGCTTTTAGCTAAAGGTTTTAATTTTGTACCCAACAGTAAGCCTAACCTATCACGTACTGTATGTGATTTGAAGTTATTTACACATAAAATGAATTTAAAGGCTATGTTTGGAAATTCTAGTGGTGTTTTGTCTGATGAACGAGTGACTAGCACCTTTAATCCTCCTTTAGAATATAATATAGCGTTGTTTGAAAAAATGTCTGAAATGCATTTTAGAGTAGCTTTCAGTGATTACTATCGCAACGCGATTCATTTTGAAGGCAATAATGAAGTGAAGCAATTCACTGAGTTTATAAGATCAAACAAAATCCGTGTTATGAAACCGGACAAAGGAGAAGGGGCAATTCTTATGTATGAGTCTGAATACAATGGTAGGATGCGTAAAATGCTTTCAACTCCTAGTTATAGTAAAATTTCATTAAATTAATTTAATCAAGCATATCAAAAGATAAAAAACTTTTTGAGTGACTTTTTTATTGAAGCTAGTATCTCCTTGGATAGCTATCATTTCTTTACCATGCCTGCACCATTAACCCCAGTTATTTTTGGAGTACCGAAGTTACATAAAAATATGTCAAACCCGCCTTTAAGGCCCATTATAGATGGACGTAAATCCATTACATATGCATGTGCAAAATGGGTCGACAATAAATTAAAGGATGTTCTTAAGTCTGAAGTTCAGATATGCTGAGATTCATGGCATGTCTTGCACCATCTTAACAATATCATATTTGATACTTCTTATGGGTTTTTGACTATTGATATCAAAGACCTTTACACGGTAATCCCACATGAACTGGGGATGGATTGGGTGAGAGAATTTTTGCTTATGAAAAACCTTTCTGGAGAAACTATTGAAACAATTTCTTCATGTTTCAAGGCAAATTTTTCTTACAAAAAACGGGGATTGCTATGGGCTCCCCATGTGGAGGGAGCTTTGCTAACGCAGTAATGGCATATTGGGAGCATACTTATTTATTCCCCCACCCAATGTATGCAAAACACGTTACTTGGTATACACGCTACCAAGATGATATTCTAATTATTTGGAAGGGTTCTAGAGATGATGCAGAACAATTAATTGACGTGATGACCTCCTTCACTTCATTTCTAGAGTTTACATTTGAATATAATGAACTATGTACCAATTTTCTGGATATTCAACTACATAAGGATTTAACTCATAAGAGATTTAGAACTTTAATATACAGGAAGCCGTTTTACAGTAACTCTTTTTTACATTTTTCAAGTAACCACCCCTTTTTTCAGAAAAGGGGAATAGTTAAAGGCCAATTAGTTAGGGCCTCTAGGATGTGTTCCAGTGATGAAGATTTTAAAGAAGAATGTAAACGTTTAGAAAGTATGTTTTTAAATCGTGGGTATCCATTGAAATTAATCAAAAGTTTATCCAAAGAAATAAGTGACGAGATGTAACAACATCCTAGGACCTTTATTAACTAAAGGACATGAATGTGGTGAAATAAATAATAAGGAAACAACATCCCTCATCAATTTAGATAGAAGGGAATATGTTACCAGTTTTTTGACCAAATTTAACGATTTATCGCTACAATTTCGGCATATTTTATATTATAACTGGGACATTATTTCACAACAGCGAACACTTAATAAAATTTTAGGAGAAAAACCTATTATGGTTTTTAGAAGAGGTCTAACTTTCAAAACTTTGTTTGAATTACCACATAGACAAATTAAACAACAGAGAGGAATGTATAAATGTGGTAGATGTAATTACTGTAAGCACATTCAAATAGGGAACTTTTTCTATGTGAACAATATTAGATATGGTATTTTTGATAGATTTAATTGTGAAAGTCAAGGGGTAGTATACCTAGCTTTATGCCAGTCTTGCCCTGCATTCTATTTCGGCAAGACTGAGCGACAGTTGAAGCAGAGAATATATGAGCATACTAATGCTATTTTGAAAGGTATTAGTACCAATGCTTTAGCTAGGCATATACTTGAATACAATTCCCACAGTTTTAAATTTTTAGTAGTTCAGCAAGTTCTTAAAAATTTTAGAGGTGGCCCATGGCATTTAAAATTAGAAGAGCAAGAACTGTTATGGCAGCTAAAGACCAATGCCTGTGTTCACCCTGGAATTAATGATGTTTGTTCCATCAAATGTTTGCTTAAATTAAAAGCTTTGGAATGATAAATTATTAATTCGAATAGTATCCAACGTATTGGTAAAGAAAGACTTCTATTTTTTTGCTTTTGTATATAGACAATATAGACAAGATATGCGTATTAGAAGTTCTTTATGAGCATGTAGTTTTGAAAGTTAAGTGATGCATCAATGATTGGGTATGTCGATAATTATGTTTTAATTGTATTTTGTATTTAAGAGGTTTTACCCAATATTATGTTGTCTGAAGAAGTGCACTAAGGTATAGTGCATGAAAGCACTAACAACAATAAATTTGTTTGTGGATTCGACTGCGTTTGGCCACCACTTTATTTTGTTATTTCAGTTGTGGTTTTTTGTTTGTTTTTAGAGTCGTTTTTGTACTTGTTCTGGAGTGACCTGAGTGCTTGTGTTATGTGGCGGATCCTGGCACCCGACAGGCAGCTAACAGTAACCTTCTCCTTATTCAGCCTATTGAGTGGGACGTCAGTGTGCCTGACTATAGAGTCACCTATTACTAGTATGTTGGGTATGTTATTTTGCCTTGAGGGCTGTGATTGCGTGGCACACTGGTTTTGTGAAGTATGTGTTTCATGGTTTGTGTTGGGGGGTGGAGGTTGCTTGGATGTCTGCTTTGGAGTGCTCTGTTGCTTTTGCAGATTTTGTATTTAGAACCTCTGAGTATGTTTTCGTGTATTTATGTGTGTTTTTTGCCGGTGCTGGTTTAATGGGTCTATGTGAGACTGGTGGTGTGATGCCAGTATTTCCCTTCTCCTCTTGACTGTTTGATCCAGTCTTGGAGTGAGAGAGCGTAGCCTCCAGTTTGGCTCTATAATTGCATCTCTCGCTTTTATTAGTATTTGGTGGTAGGAGGAGAGGGTTGTCTGTGTACATGAGGCAGTTGTAACATTGTCTCAATACCCAGATTCACCAGTTGGACTGGAGAGTACACCTGAAACTGCCCTTTGGACATGCCTGGATAGATACAGTAAACTGTTTTACTGAATGGCTGGTAAGGCTGAATAGAGAGCCTTGTCCTTCTGTAGTGCTAGGGTTTAAAAGTGCTTGCTATGAGTTTTGAGCAAGTGCCAGGGC
The DNA here is from genome assembly GCF_019279795.1 of Protopterus annectens. Classification (NCBI taxonomy): domain Eukaryota; kingdom Metazoa; phylum Chordata; order Ceratodontiformes; family Protopteridae; genus Protopterus; species Protopterus annectens. Next base: position 1,081,281,767 of record NC_056737.1, on the reverse strand, counting down.
AAGAAATGAATGGCTTGAGTGCTTAAGTTAAAAGTTTGTCTAGTTCCAAGGGAAAAATTGAAGAGGAGACTTTGTGGAGCCGGGAATACTTATACCCTAGCTAACCGGCACTGCCCGGCGCACAAAACCGGGCAAATGCGGTTTTTATAGCAGGGAAATGAAAGAGAGAGAAATTAGCCCAAAGTGGCCAATAAACTACTACTTTCTGGGCTGAAACCACTCTTCCAGGGACAGATAGGCTGCTCAAAGCTCCCCTCTCCCACAGGTGAACAGAGAAACTTCCTTCTATCCAAGTAAGGTGTGGGCAAACATAGAGATTTGTAACACGGCCCTGAATTCAGCACTAAAACTGGACTATACTAGCTTAGAAAGGCGGGAAACAAGTATATATTTTTTTTCAGAAAATAAAGCAGCTACTATCAAAAAAACACTTTAAATGCGCATAAAAAGATGCTTATTGTTATATATCTCAGTTCAGAGTTGTAGTCAATGCCCCTAGTAATAAAGTAGGAAGAAACACAAATACAGTAAAAAGCAGATGAATAAAGTGCAATTTTGTTTTTTATATATATAAAACATTAACAAATGAACAATCTGATTTAGACAAGTTACCCAATTAACCAGAAAAAAAATCAAAACTGAACCCTGTTCCAGCAGTCTTCAATCAGACAAGTTCTAACTGCACACTCCTACTACTAGGGTGCAGGAGAACCTTCTCCAAAAAAGATGGCCTGGATCAGTGCTCAAATTATACAAACAAAGCTAGATTCAGCAGGCCTGAATCTGGTCCAATGCTACAGCAACAAGGCGCACCAATTTCAGAAAGAAACACTTCGAATAAGCAGGCACAATAAGCCTGTGACCAGAAATTCCCAGCTCAGAAGGCCAGAATCCAGCCTCTCCTCCCACAAGAGTGCAGACCACAAACCTTCTTAATGTAGAATAACTGGCCTGAAGCCCAAGTGCTTAAACCAGAACTAATACACTTTTAGAATAGCAGACACTGAGCTTTCATTCAGCAATTCTCAGCTTAGAAGGATGTAAGCTACCTGTCCTGCCACAACAGTGCAGACCACAAACCTTCTTAATGTAAAACAACCGGTATGAAGCCCAAGTGCTTAAACCAAAAGACTTAGAATAACAGAATTTAATCAGGCTACTACCAAGCAGCAATAAGTGCAGCAGAATAAATAAAATTGAGTACTTTTAAGAAGAGGCAAAAGCAAAGTAGGAGGAAACACAAATACAGTAAAATCAGATGAATTTTTTTTTTTGTTTTGCTAGTAAAGTGCAAGGAGAGAGGAAGGAAGAACCTAAGTGGGTTGGCCTTCTCAAATCTTCTCTCTTGATAGTGTGTGTCTGGTTTGTGAGCCAGTTGGCAACTCGTCTTACAAAGAAAGTGTTTACATTTGGTTTGTTAAGTTTATTGGTAATGTCTGAATTTGTGTTGAAAGCCTTTGCCGGGTAGAGGTATGCTGTGTGCACAGATTTGCCCTCATCAGTGGCCTTGGTCACATTTTCAAAGAAATCCACCAGATTTAACAGGCAGGCTCTGCCCTTCATGAAGCCAAATTGGGTAGGAGCCAGGGTTTGGAGGTCACCTATGTCTTTATTAATGAGGTCCATAATGATATGTTCCATGGCCTTACATATGAGAGTGGTCAGGCTTATGGGTCTGTAATTCCCTGGGTGTGTTGCTAGGTCACCTTTGTGGAGGGGAATAACTGTAGCTGTTCTCCATTCTGCAGGAACAGAGCCTGTAGTTAGGCTATGATTGAAAAGGGTACTTAGTGGTGATGCTAGTTCATGTTTTAGCCTATTTAGAAGACAACCTGGGATGTCGTCTGTTTCCATAAAGGCTGTGTTTTTTGCATTGGATAAGTCTATGAAGACCTGCTCTTCAGATATGTAAGGTAGGGAGGAGGCTGAAGGAAGGTTTGTTGTAAGTTAGGAGGCGATAAGGGAGTGAAATTTTCACCAAACATATCCAGTAGCCGGTTTGCTATCTCTGTGGGGTCAGTGTGTGTTATACTGTTGGACACTAGTACTGCACATGCTTAGGTCCTACCCTCTAGGTTACATACGTAGCTGTGAAAGGCGTTATAGTTATCCTTGGGTGTCCTGCTATGTTTCTTTTAAAAGGAGCCCTTGGAGGACTCGACAAGTTGTTTTATTTGTCTGTTGAGGCTGAGGAGGGTGCTTTTCCATTGTTGGGGCCTTGCCTTTGTATTCATGGTCAGCAACTTTTGGCATTTATTGTAAAGTTTGTTGATGCTGGATGTCCACCATGGCAGCATGTTTTTACTTGGGGCTCTGGCTTTGATTCTTTCTGGTACTTCTGAGTTTATACACTTATGCAAGTGTTGTACAGGGCTTTAATGTAAGCTTCGGCCTATTTACCTTGCTTAGAATGCATTTATGCCATCACCTAGGAGGGTATAGTTTGCCTTGAAGTTTTTTAGTCTGATTTTACCCTTTGTGAATTCTGGTGTTCGTGCCAGCTCAAAGGTGACTGATATGTGATCAGTTTTAACTAATGAGGGTCTGATAGTTGCAGCAGTGCACCTGTTTGACATGTTGGTGAGGTCCAGATCCAGAATGTTTGTTCCAGGGCATTTGAATTAACAAAGTGAAGGAACTTTTGCTCTAGTGAGTTAGGGCTAGCATAGGTTTCCCAGTTGATGGTGGGATAATTGAAATCCCCATAGCCAGTGTGTTTGGTAAAATTTGGATTGTTTCCAGTTTTGAATAGTTGAGCACTTTTCATCCTTTGTTTTTAGGACTTGATCAAAAGGTTTCCCAAGCACCATGCTCTTTTTAAACAACTAGGTTTATACAGGTGGTCTGTATTGTATTTAAAATGTAATTTTTTAAAAGATAGAAGCAAAAGAAGTTGCATTTTACTTGTATGATTGTACCAGTGTGAATGTTTACTTTTATTCCGTATGTTTTTATATAATGGGAAGCAGTTCATTGTGTTACTGTGTATCATTTTCTAATACTGTACTGTCAAGAACGATACTAATGTTTAATTTGCCTGTGATCATTTGCATTGCGTCTTGTATTATATTGTACCAGTGGAACCTTTCTGTATGGGTTTCTGCTGAAAAGAGATTCTACACCCAATTGGATTTCTCCAGTCAACAAAGAAAATAAATTGATTGTCTTTTCGTAAATATGTAATGTTTAAGCAAAGCGGGTAATTGAATATAAGAAATTGTACACTTGCTGCCTGTGGGAAAGGACTGTAGTTTGAAAGTGGAACTATCTTTGCTTTGCACATCTGCAGTACTTGAAGCATAATGCTCTGTGAAGATGCTATTCTAGGACACAGGTTATTACCTTATGTGGGACTGCCCCCCCCCCCTCCACTATCCAACTTTGCCCTTATGGCCCCCTCCATTATGCAGCTGCTGTTGCAAGTTCCATGTAAACTGGAATATTTTTACACATCCTTGTAGACTGTTGTTGTTGTCGTTCGTTCTTTTACAGGTTCATATTCAAGTACTAGGCTAGCTACGCTTGCAGGCCATTTTAAGCCAAGCCAATTTCCCTTTTTGTGCTCGAATTAACCTATCCAATCTGGTTATAGACTGGCCTTTACCCATCCAGTGGTCAGTAATTGTATGTTACCTTTAATGAGAGTAACCGGGATCATACCATAGATAATTTGACCCATGCATGGGATAAAGCATTTAGGAGCTGCCTGTGTCTATTAGTAGTACAGGGGCAGTCCTGGAGTGAATATTTTGTTTCCCATCCATAGATTAAAGTTGCCCTTGAATATGGACAGGATAAACTGTTTTATATGGATGGGGAGAGTGTTCCAGAGCAGTGGCATCCTTTGCGAGATATACCAGTCCCTCCAAATCATTCTGTTGATGTTGCAGAAGAGGTTTGGATCCATAGACTTGAGTATTTCTGATGCCATTGCTGATGTGCAGTAAATCCTTCAGTACTGGGTCAGAGGGTTCCTTGTATGCCGGATACAGGTCACTGCTTAGCAGTCTGCAGGATACTGATTATAGTGACAGAGCTTTGAGACGGTCCATTTAGGTCATCTTGTATTCGTTTAGTATGGTTATCCCTGTGGGCATTACATTTGTTGCATATGTCTGGACAGATCCATGCCAAAGGGGGCATTTTATTCAATGACTGGCCTAATTAGGGCTGAGTAAAGGGGAACAATGACATCCCTAGGTCTAGAGACAATCCCTTTGTTTATAAGCTATGCAATATAGGAGGACTGTCTTACAACACTGGACACGTGTTTGTTAAAAGTTAGATCACTGTCCACATACGTTTGCAAATCCCGAACAAGTAGGTCAGCTCTTAGGGATGTATTGTTAATATGGTAGTTCCCTGGAGTAGATGAATTCCCAAAGAATACAGTAATGCATTTTTCGCATTTAGTTTCAGTCCATGGTTCTGGCACCAGTTATTTATTTGGGACAAACCTTCCTGCAGGATGGCTAAGTCATTTGGGGATTCAGTAACTGCTCCTAGCTAGCAGTCATCTGCAAACTTAGTCAGAGCCCTTTGGTATTGGCTTTTACTTCATAAATGTAGATGCCAAAGAGGAAAGATCCCAGCAGAGAAGCCTGCGGGATGTCTCTGGTGACTGGTCTGTCTAGGTAACTTTCCCTATTTTAATTTCTTGCATAGTATCAGTGAGACAGTTGCTAGTCCAGTGGTTGGCATAGGGGTTTATTCCTAGGTGTGTATCATTTTGCCTTCATCCATTGTTTTGGTGAGCTTTTCAAAAAATCCACCAGGTTAAGTAAGCCTGACATTTCCTTGATGAATCCAAACTGAGTTGGGTTTGGTGTCTGGAGGTTCCATATGTCCTGATTGATTAGTTCCACGATAAGTCTTTCCATGGCTTTGCATATGAAGCTGGTCTGTAATTGCCTGGGTTTGTGGAAGGTCTCCCCTTATGCAGGTTTTATATCTTGCTGAAGCTTGTTCAGTTGGTGAGATTTAAATTGATGGTCACATGGGCTAGACATGCTCTTTCAGTTCATTGTATAGCATCACAGCATTTGCTGACAGGAGACGTCATACATTTAAATGTGGTAGCCAAAGTGAAAAAAAAAAGCACACAGCAGAGCTAAGGATTGCAGAATAGGAAATCCCAACTGTCTACTCACTGAGGATTCCTAAACAGGCCAGCTGATATGGTGAGTACTGGTATGTTATTTTCATCTTTCTGTCTAGATTCTGTTTAGAAAATCTGACAGTGGTGCATTTACTAGCTGATGCTGCAGGAGAAAAGGCCATGTGAAACAGGCATTGTCTTTGCACAGTGGTATCATCCTTTTACAAATAGTTTGATGATAACTGAGCTGAGTAATTAACAGCCTACAACATAATTTTTAAGAGCTGTCTGATGTATATTGACATCTTTTTCTCTCTTTCTTTTTAGGCGCTTTACATGGATGCGGCAGAATATTTCCCTGATCAGTTGCAAGAATTTCTTGATCTAATGACAGAGAAAGAGTTGCGTGTGAGAATACCTTTAGAGGAACTAGAAATTTTATTGGAGGACTAGTAATGAACTGAGATTAAAACTGTTGCAACCAATAACATTTGAGAAAAAGTACATTTTTCTCAAGTATTTGCAGCTGTGGGAGACTAAATGGTGCTTGGCAGATGCTCCTTGTTTAATTAGCTGTATTCATTCAGAAACATTGTCATGTTAAGCCTCACTTTTGTACTCCTTGTCCAGATGTCCTACTGCTTTTTTACTGGGTAGCAAGGATTCAAAATTTTTTGACAAAAGTGAGTCTCAAACAGCAGACAAGAAACAGAGAGATTCACTTTTAAAATGTACCAGTTCTGAAACACAAACTAAATATCTTGCAATTACAAAAATGGCTGAATCCGTATTTCCATATTGCAGTGAAGTTTCTCCAGAGCCTTTTGTGTCACAGATTTATCAGGTCAGTTCAGCGAAATGTATTTCCTTGCACCAGTGCACGTATTTTGAGATAAGTTGGTTGAAGCTGCATTTTGTAGGATTTTCATAAGCATATGCCAGCAGTTTTCTTTTGTGTATGTGTGTGTGTGTGTGTGTGTGGGGGGACACTTAGCATCCTGACATTTACTCTGCATTCTGCCATCCAGAGTCTGATGGAGGCAGTGCAGCCATTGTTACAGCGTATAACCTGAATCTCAGGGACTGGAGGGGAGCAGACATCGTTAATTTAGTAAACTCGTTCTGCCTGGATGACGTGAATATTCTGGGTGTAATAAGCCTGCTGTGATCCCTAGCTGCATGCTAGGACAAACAGATGGAATGTCTGTCACCTTGTGGCAGCATTGCCGGCAGGTGTTTTTTCGGGACTTTACCATGTGAGGATGATTTGTGTATTAATCAAATCCATCTTCGACAGTAGAGTAATTGCTAGTGTATTTAATAGAGGAAGTCTCCTCTCTTACTTCTTTCCTCTTGCCTGACATCACCATTATCCTCAATAGGGAAAGCATTTCTGCCGTTTCACAATTTCCTCCATTAAACTGTTTACTTTTATTATATTTTTTCTACAGTTTATAGTTTAACCCACTTGTTTGTTCATTCTTTACTCCATTGAAGAATAATTCTCCTGCTGTATAGTGGTATAAGGACTTTCTTCATCAGTACTTTTGAAATTCGATCAGCTGGTATGATTTTAGCACTTATGTCATGAGTAGTCATACCTGCTATGGCCTAAGCAAGCTGTGTCTGCAGGTGCTATGCCTCATGTTGTCCATCCACAGATTCTCTACATCACCCCTGTCACCTGAACAAGAATTAGCTACCTGGGTTAAGGGACATACTAAATGCCAGGGGGTCTAATTCATCTGTACCACTCACACTCCAGAGATTATCTTGAGTCATTGCAGGAAAGTTGTATTTAGTATCAGAAGAAGAGTTTTTTGCCTAAATCTGTCAGACTTCCTAAGTGCCTGTGTAATTACTGGATTCCAAAATAGGACCACCAGCTGTGCCTGTACTGTTTTGGAATGACTTATGTCACCTTCTGCTGTTGTCAATGCCAATATTTTAACAGTGCCAGTAGCCACTTTACCAGTATCAGTAAAGACTTGTGGTGTTATTTATCATTTGCCCCTTCCTGAGATGATCTCATTGGATGGCTGTAAGAAAAGACAATTGTTAAAACAGTCTTTAGTCAAAGGACATTCAGCACAGTGCTGTCAAGCATGAGGTAAGGGATCTGGAGTCCTTGCCTAAGGACCACCTCACCTGTATCCTTATCGAAATCTGCAGTTTTAACTGCACTCTTCCCCCTGTTGTTGGTTAGTTCTTTCAAGAATAAGTCATTTTTATCCACCTTGTCTGTCGACTGTCAGGAGGCCTTGTGAGGAGATTTCTCCCTGGATCCTGCTGTTGGGAATTGAATTTTTTGGACATGTTGAAGTCAACACTGCCTCCTCCCTTTGCATCCAATGATGAAGCCTTGGTGATTGTGAGCTTTTAACTCTGTTTCCCCGTCAGGGTAGTGGGGTATGTTTCTAGCTTAGGAAAATTCTTGTGGCTGGTCATTTGCTTCCTGCATGCATTTTAGCAGGCCCCATCAAGCCCCATGTGTGTTGTCATATTAGCATTCAGCTGAATAAACATAATTACGCAAGACTGCGGTGGTGGTGCTGCAGTAGCGTTGTCGCCTCACAGTAAGACGTTGTCCTGTTCGATTCTCAGCTAGAGCATCTTCTGTGTGGAGACATGCATGAATGGGCGTACCTTCGTTGAAGGTTGTGCGTCAGGGCCGGCAACTCGGCACGTAAAAATCTAATGCCAATGTCATTAGCGGACCGGAGTTTCCGGTGTGGCGACCCCTAACCGGGAAAAGCCGAAAGACACAACAAAAACATAATTACGCAAAATGTCACCCTCCCAAAAAAAAAACAGCAAAAAATAAAAAAAAAAAAATAAATAAAAGTAAATAAAACAGCATAGCTCTCAATACATCAGGGATAAATCTCAACAGAATCAGGGACAAATCTAAAAATAAGAGACAAGGACAGTTTTCAGTTACTAGTACTATTAATCTGAAACACTGACAGAAAAAAATGAACATGAATTAATATACATTTTCTAAAGTAAAATAAGTCTATAAATCTAATTATTGTCATTATTAAGTGTAAAAAGTCACCAGTTTTAGGAAGGATTAAGAGGGACAGTTGAGAGGAATTTAAAAAAGCAAACTCCTAGAAATGCAGACTACTTGGCCTTTGCCACCATGAAGAGAAAACAATGTCAGCACTGCCCTTTGCAGACTCTATCGAGAAAGTATACCGAAATAGTCTGAGGTTAATAACTTCCGTACATCTGCAGCAGTGTTGCTGAACAGGCTCCTGGCACAAAATAATTCAGTGCACTTCACACGAGCAACGAATGCAAAAGCAGCTTCTTTGGCAACTCAGGTTGGTGAACGCTGGTGTGTCACCTTTGACACGTGTCATAGGTTTACCATCACTGCTTTAGTCCATTGCTACTTGGGAGGATGTCTGAGGTGGACTCTAAGATTTGTCACCAGTGCTCTGCCCCTTCCCCGATTCATTCCTTTTATAAACCAAAGTAAAGTCATTTGTTTTCTTTAGGACTCAAGATTGAACCTTCTCTGGACTTTGCTGCCTTACACATATTACATGGCTTTCTTGGTTAATTTTGCTGTTTGGGTTTGAGTTTCTCTCTCTTGTGAGGTTGCTTTCCATGCCCCTATTTGTCTTCTGCAGTCTAATGGATAGCAAAACACTAGACAATCAAAGATGTATTCCTCCATAGATGTCCCGGCTGAGGACCTCTTTACATTTCTCCTTCAAAGTTTTATGACTAAAAGGCTGTTAAGTCTCAGCGCTGAGCTAGCTTTTGCATCATTTAAAACTGTTTGTTGGAAGACAGTGTTCTTGTAGTGTTTGCCTTTAGTATGGCCTTCTCAGAATGTTGTTAAATGTGCTTCATTTCTTTCTGTCAGGAGGACGTTTTGCAGCCATATCACTTAACATTTGTTCCTGTTACCTTCATTTCTCTTTCTATACTCTTTTTGTATATTAGTCTTGTGGCCATCTGACATGAGGGAAGTATCATTCTCACCCTGATGGGGCAGTTACATTGATAGAGTGCATAAAACCAGGTTTGCCTCACTCCATCTTTAGTTCTTTTTTTTTTTTTTTTTTTTTTTGCCATTATAAAACCATTAATTGTTCTAGATTGTTTAACGTAGGAAATTATTTTTGTAATTTTTCTGTTGCTTGGATGAGTACCATTTTTCTTCTGTTCTAATGATAATGTTAAACAAATATTCTAGCAGAAAGGGTCAATTTTGACATTTTAAAACTTTCTTTTTGTATTGCTGTTGTCCTCAGACAAATCCATCACTATGACTGTGATAGGTAACCCCACAAGACTTCCATTTAAAATATCTCTCTGATTTGGTGGCAATTTGTTGTGAGTGCTAGAAAAAGTTCATGACTATGTGGTAGGTATTCTATTTCACAACTATACTTGCAATGAATTAGTACCCTGCTTATAAGTATTTATCATTGTCCATATGAAAAAGGATGTCTGTTTATTCAGTTATTCATTCATTCATTTATTCATTCATTCATTCATACTTGTGCTGTTCTTTGTTTTTCCAAATCTTTTGGAACAAAAGGAAGGGGTTCACTGGCAACCCCTTATGTTGGGTTATCATTGGTTGCAGATGGTTTTGCAGCTGCACCTCCTTCTCCCTGATTATTGTGTTTTTGCTGGTTAAATTGCTTAATTCCTTCCAGCAGCTGGTGAGCCGCCATAAATTTGAGAATTTGAGCCCCAAGAAAAAAAAACACACACACTCTGAATACTGCAGAATTCAATCACCCCATCTCGCTGACATTCCCTCATGACTGGAATAAATCAAAAAGAACTCTGGAGTCTCCAAATTTCAGAACCTTCCCATCAGTTAAATTTTTGTTAACATCTTTTGGTATGTTATCTTCTCAAGTGTTGGTCTTGGATGCTTTTTTAAAAGACCTACTTGTACGTAAACATGGTTTGCTCTTTCTGTCATTATGTCCTGCTTTCAGACACCAGTCCAACTGTTGGTATTGGTTTTCTTGAAGCTTAGACCAGCTGCTCCTTCCAGCTTCTCTTGGCCGGCGGGTAAACATCCCATTCTTCCTCATGCTCTGTCCTTCACATTGGACACATTTTGGAGCAGCTTCCCTTGAGATGTCTCTTCTTCTGTCAGTCTCTCCTTAACTTCATTTCTTTCTTCTGTGGCTTGAATAGTACATTAGAGTCATTGTTCAGTGTTTCCTCTATTTGTTCCAGTCTTTACTCATTTGATTTTTATATACTTCTATGGGATCCCACTTATTGTAAGTACTCTTAGTGTGCCTGAGAAATTTTTATTCAAAGTTTTTTGAAGCCATAACTTGCATCTGCACCATACACTGGTCTGGTTCCTCTGGAATCTCTGCTTGGTCCTTGTCCAACCCAACTTTTTTTTTCACTCCATCTTTATTTCTTCCAGATTTTCTTTTCCTTAGATGACTCTAAGACAGAATAGTTTTCAACCAGGAGCTAACTTTAAACCAGATTACTAACTGTTTTCATCATTTATTGGTTTTCTTGCTTTTTGAGCTTTAATTAATAAGCTGTTCAATCAGTGGCCGTCTTGAAATTCCTTTTCATGTATTTGTATTTATTAACTTGAACAGAGCACTGATCCATGTGGACCTTCTATTTTTAGATTCGGCCCTGGAGCACTGCCTGGTTAAGTGACTTGCTTAGTGTTACATAGGCAAATGATGGCTGAAGGAGTCAAACCTTGTTCTGCAGGAAGCAACTCAATAACCACTCATAGCCTTAGATGTCTGTGTAAACTGCCAAAATGGTCACAGTCTATCATTGTGGACTGGTAATTTTAGTAAAAACTGTCATTCTCTTGAGACTGTAGGGGGTTATTTAAGTCAAGATAGTAAGCGCCTAACACCAAAGGTCACTGATAACTAAAACAGTTTTACACAGTCCTCCTTTAGAAATCTGTATTTGTTTTAATATAAAGAATAAGAATGGAAGAAATCTCTCATGATGATGTCAATTCTTGTCACCTTTAATTTTCCTAGTCAAGTGCTTCTCTACCTATTTCATTTGAGGTAGATGTGTGTTGTTATACCGGCAGAAGGCATTATGTACAGGGATCGGTCCTACCAAGGGTTTGTACATGGAGTGGGCAGTTCATTGCAAATTCTACACTTTATAGCATCAAAGACATTATAAATTATACCCTAAGCTGTTCTAACTAAAGGGATACAATTCGATCAGATTTTCACCAACAGTTATATATATAACGTCATTGTAGTAATAACTTGTTAAATATGTTTTTAATTAAAACAAATTTTATAAATGCAGTATAGCTGGAAAATGTATAGGAGTAAATCTCTCATACATCTTTTCTTTTTAATTGACCACTGTACTTACTGCAGTCTCTTCTAATTTACTGTCATCAGTAAATTTTTTACAACCATTAATTCCTAATTCAAAAAAATAAACCATTGAAAAGGACCATAACATAATAACATAACATAACGTAACATAATAATAGTATTTACCTGTAATGTCCCCCCCATTTAGAAAGTTTCTTTAGATCATGTCCGTAAACTTTCTGAACTTCATCCAACAGTTCAACTAATTGGCCAAGTATGGAGTAATACCAGATTTAATTATGCAGTATAATACTGCATGTGATATGCTGCCAAAGGCCTTAGCTATATCTGTTTGAATTACCAAGTTTCCAAGGACAAGCTATCAAGCTTCTTTACCATAACCACAGAAGCCTGTCATGCCAGCGAAACATGTTTAGGTTCATACTAGGCTAGCTGCCCTTGTGGGACATTTTTTTAAGTCTAGCCTATTTCCCTTGATGAGAATCAAACCTTGTACCTCTTGTCTGTAAGGTAAATACCTTATCCATTATGCATTATGCCAACCCCCAACCCCAAGTCATGCTTCCAGTAGAGCAACTGTTCTTCTGTAGGCAATATCGATGTCGTAGAAATGAAGCCATGTTTCTCCATAGTGGAAAGTGCATCGGACACGGATATCCTTCAGAAGGGACTCACGGAAACAGATAGCTGGTACCAGAGCCATGGCCTGAAGTTAAACGCCAAAAAATGTATAGTCATACCCTTCGGGAAAAACAAGGTAACCCCAAGCTACCATATAGGTGGCAATCCACTAAGCACAGAAGAGGTTATCAGGGACCTGGGGACCCAGGTTGACAGTGGCCTTTCTTTTGACACTCACATTGCTAAAGTGGTTAGAAAGACCTTCTACATTGCCCACCTGATCATGAAGGGATTCGCATCCAGATCTAGTGAGGTCATTGTTCCCCTGTACTCTTCACTTATCAGACCAATGATTGAGTACAATGCCCCATTCGGGATGTATCTCACCCGACATCTGCAGCAATTGGAGAGACCCCAAAAGTTCCTCACCAAAAGGATAAAGGGACTCCAAAATCTGTCATATGCTGCCAGATTGAAGAAACTCCAGCTCTATTCAGTCGCATACCGTCTGCTCAGAGGTGACATGTGCCTGACATACAAGGCCATGTCCAACCCGGAATTAATGGACATGCTCCACCTCAAAAAATCCAAATCCACCAAAACCACTAGAGCAAGCGACTTAAACCTTAGCACGGATATAAATAGGACGTGCTGGAGGGATAGATTTATCACTCAGAGACTCCCTATGCTGTGGAATAAAATCCCGGTCCATGTGAGGCAGAGCACCTCGCTGACTCTGTTCAAGAGAAATCTAGACCTGTGGATGGGAGATCGTAGGTTTACCCCGGGAATCATCTCTGGGTCACTGCTGGACAGAGGCACAACAAACTAATGGGCACAGTATTTTTTCATATAAGGGGTGGCGTAAGCCACAATAATTTGGGCTAGGCTTATAAATGCCTTAGGGCAGATAGCCTAGTATAAACCTATGAACCTATGAACCTATGACGATATGAGTTGTTTAGCCCTTTTAGATATTTATCTAATCTTTCCAGTAACATTCTTTCAAAGCATTTATCAAGTACTGACATGTATTGGCCCGTAGTTTGATGTATCCATATTGACACCACTTTTGTAGACTTGTAATAACAACAGCCATTTTCCAAAGTGATGGAACAAATCAGTACGATAAGGAAAGATAAGTACTGTTAATTTCTTTCAGTTCTTGTTTATGAGTAAAGACAGATATCCCAGAAGAAATGCCATCTACATTGATACAGGGAAAAAATATATATATTTAATTTTGGTTAAGGCCATCTGTATCTCAGAAACAAAAGTGCAGAGCAGAAGGTGTTCTGTCTGTATGTTATACAAAGGAAAGTTTGGAATCTTTACTCTTGTATCTCTGAAGAATGCCAAATCAAGCTTCCAGTATGGCAACTGTTCTTCTGTAGACAGTATCATTGTTGAGAGCAATTATTACCCCACAAACTTTGTTTTCTGCTTATTTACTTAACTGTAGAATATTTTCATATTACTGTTCATATTAAGTGTCATTTTATTTATTGATTGTACTTTATTTTATTATGGGGTGCAGGGTAGAGCACTAATCCAGTATGGGGTGCAGGGTAGAGCACTAATCCAGTATGGGGTGCAGAGTAGAGCACTAATCCAGTATGGGGTGCTGGGTAGAGCACTAATCCAGTATGGGGTGCTGGGTAGAGCACTAATCCAGTATGGGGTGCAGGGTAGAGCACTAATCCAGTACAGGGTGCAGGGTAGAGCACTAATCCAGTATGGGGTGCAGGGTAGCACACTAATTCAGTATGGAGTGCAGGGTAGAGCACTAATTCAGTATGGGGTGCAGGGTAGAGCACTAATTTAGTATGGGGTGCAGGGAAAAGCACTAATCCAATATAGGGTGCAGTGTACAGCACTAATTTAGTATGGGGTGCAGGGTAAAGCACAAATTCAGTATGGGGTGCAGGGTAAAGCACAAATTCAGTATGGGGTGCAGGGTAGAGCACTAATTCAGTATGGGGTGCAGGGTAGAGCACTAATTCAGTATGGGGTGCGACGTAGAGCACTAATTCAGTATGAGGTGCAGGGTAGAGCACTAATTCAGTATGGGGTGCAGGGTAGAGCAGTAATTCAGTATGGGGTGCAGGGTAGAGCACTAATTCAGTATGGGGTGCAGGGTAGAGTACTAATTCAGTATGGGGTGCGGCATAGAGTACTAAATCAGTATGGTGTGCGGCGTAGAGAATTAATTCAGTATGGGGTGCGGCGTAGAGCACTAATTCAGTACGGGGTGTGGCGTAGAGCACTAATTCAGTATGGGGTGCAGGGTAGAGTACTAATTCAGTATGCGGTGCAGGGTAGAGTACTAATTCAGTATGGGGTGCGGCATAGAGCACTAATTCAGTATGAGGTGTGACGTAGAGCACTAATTCAGTATGGGGTGCAAGGTAGAGTACTAATTAAGTATGGGGTGCAAGGTATAGTACTAATTCATTATGGGGTGTAGCATAGAGTAATTCAGTATGTGGTGCGGCGTAGAGCACTAATTCAGTATGGGGTGCAGCGTAGAGCACTAATTCAGTATGGGGTGCAGGGTAGAGCACTAATTCAGTATGGGGAGCTGGGTAGAGCACTAATTCAGTATGGGTTGCTGGGTAGAGCACTAATTCAGTATGGGGTGCGGCATAGAGCACTAATTCAGTATGGAGTGCAGGGTGGAGCACTAATTCAGTATGGGGTGCAGGGTAGAGCACTAATTCAGTATGAGGTGCAGGGTAGAGCACTAATTCAGTATGGGGTGCAGGGTAGAGCACTAATTCAGTATAGGGTGCAGGGTAGAGTACTAATTCAGTATGGGATGCAGGGTAGAGTACTAATTCAATATGGGGTGCAGGGTAGAGTACTAATTCAGTATGGGGTGCAGGGTAGAGTACTAATTCAGTATGGTGTGTGGCATAGAGCACTAATTCAGTATGGGGTGTAGGTTAGAGCACTAATTCAGTTTGGGGTGCAGGGTAGAGCACTAATCCACTTGGACCTAGTTCAGGCTTAGCAGTAGCCTTACATTTTTTTTTATTTTAAAGTTGTATTTCTATGTCATGTTATATTTCCCTTTATTTCTGCTATAGAAGATGAGTACTTTAAATTAGAATGTAAATGCATCTCATTATGTTTTTTTTTTCACCACAGTGATTTTCAGGAGTGTTTGTGATCATGTCTCATTGTGATATTTAGAACATAAAAGTTAATCAGATTTTTCATTTTATTGTTTAGGGGAAAAGCACCAGTATGATGTCTGAGCTTTGCAGACTTGACATTGTTCCTTCTTCTGAAGGGAAAAATAAAACCAGTAAGATGCTAGAAGCTAGAAAGAAAGTTTGTAGTTGTGGGACAGGAAGAGCAGTCTCCTGAAGCAGAGGTCTATGAAATATAAAAGTAAACCACTGAATCCCTGGAAAAGCCATTGAATGCTCCTATAACAGGGAGAAAAAATCATTCAATAGTGCTGCAGCTAAGGAACGCAAAACTGATAAAGGGTTAAGAAGTACAAGCAGCCTGCTCTTTGGACACCACTGAAAAGGTAGTTTCAGGTGCTAGTGAAGGTCAGAATCCACTGACATTAGAGCAGATATGTACTGTATGAACTCTGCAGTGAAGAGTTCATGTCAGTGTCAGAAGCTTCCAGAAGGCAGTGGTTTAGAGGAGGAATGGAGTAGTGATGCAAGGAGAGCATCTGTAAGAGTGAGACAGTAAGACTAGGTGCAGACACTGGCCCTGTGCACTCCTGATTGGTGTAGATCTTAGGCCTCAGATGGTTAGGTACAAGGGCATTCACCTTTCCCAAAGAAAACATTAATACTTTAAGTATCCGCAGCAAATGATGAATGCTGTATGATGCACATGGAGTAACCCCTGCTCAGAAGAAACCAGTACTTGTGGTCTTCAGTCCTTGTCAGTCTCCATCTAAAAACCTACCATTTGCACAGATTACAAATCTCTCAAAGGAATTTTATGACTGGGGGAAAAGTTTATTTCTCAGGCAGAGCAACGACAGTTAAATTAGTAGAAACACCCACAGTCCTGGGATTCTCCATAAGTCCTCTCTGGAACATTGCTTGAAGGGTGTCTTAGACACTACAGGTGTAGTTACTCAGTAAGAAAGTATCACAGATGTTCTGTTGTGTCCCAAATGATACACCTGTTTTATTAAAAGAAAGAAAGGAGACTAAACTCTGATGTTTTATCCACACAAAGACAGAAGGACACGATCGTACCTACACTGCTACCACAGAAAGAAACCAGAGTGGAATGCAGATTTAATGACAGTATGTATGTGTGTGTGTGTGTGTGTGTGTGTGTGTGTGTGTGTGTGTCTATATATATATATATATATATATATATATATATATATATATATATATATATATATATATAAAATGCAATATTCGGAATTGGTCCAATAGTTTATAACTTAGAAGCAGTAAACTAAAATCCAACAAACACATCCCCTACCTATCCAGCGTTAGCTTCCCTTTAGCTTAAAATAATTTACTTCTCACTTATGGGAAAAAACACCCTCAGAAAATGAAGTAAGTAAAATAAGCAGATGCCAGAAGTTTCTTATGAACCAGTACTTTCTCCTGGAGGCTGTAAAATTTCTCAAAAATCCAGAAATACGATCAGTCACCACAAATGGACTTCTCCTCTAAAAACATCAAAAGAATTCCATAACGCGGAGAAAAGGACACGAGTCAAAGAGGATATTTAACTTTATTTACACGTTCTGGTACCTCGGCCATTCGCCTTCAGTGGAACAACTTACTACAAAAAATCATCTCCTAATATACCAGCATTCTAATGAATTTCATTCAATATCAGTTAAATACTTATCTTAATTAAACTGATTTCCTTAAAGTGCAGTCACACAGTGCAACCACATAGTGCAAATTTTATGCTATTCAAACAAGAAAAAATGAACAAAATAAAACATCTTTTATAAAAATGAAAAATACACACATGTTATAACCTATATTGTTACGTATGATAAGTCATATATGTCTACAAGTGTGTGTAAGAACCCTGTATTTCATTTTATATATTTATTTTATATAAAACATTCTTACCATGACATTCCAAAATCACATATTCATGAAAAAAGACATTCTTCCTATCAACTATCTAAAACTCGCTGTTGAAGTTGTAATTATATCCTAGATTGGATTTTAATTTCATCCTACTTTTTATATAACCTCAGTAGTTATAAGGTTATATTATTGTCTAAATTAATTCCTCCAGGATTCAAAGTATGATAGTTAACTATCATCCTGTACTCAAGCTTGTTCAGTTCTCTTTTAAAATTACCATTATAAGCTTTAGGTCATGCTAATACGCTGAAAGTAAATCCCCCCATTTCCCCTTTGTGTACTGATGTAAAATGGTAAGCCACTTGGGCTATCCATATTCTTCCTTCTGATATCCCCAATGTGCTCTAAAATTCGAACCTTGACTTTTCTAGTGGTCTGCCCTATATACCACAATGGTTTAGAACAATTACACCCAATAATGTAAACCACCCCGCATAAGTTGCAATTAAATGTTTCCTTGGCAAGATAAAGTTTTCCATTAATCCTGTTACCATGCAAAGTTTTAACCTTCTCACATACAGAACATTTACCACATCTATACATGCCGACAGATCTACCATCCCCAACCCCATGTATTTTCCTATTTAACAATTTCTGTAAATTATTGTGTCTGCTATAAGAGAAAGTGACGTGCTTGGGGAAAAAGATTTCCCACTGTTGTGCCCTCAGTCACTATGTCCCAAAATTGTCTTATTATTCCCTCCAAAATCACAGAGAAACCAGAGAATTTAGTTACAAAAAATAGCCCATCTTCTTCCGATGGCCTATCTCTCTCTCTGAGAAACCAGAGAATTTAGTTACAAAAAATAGCCCATCTTCTTCCGATGGCCTATCTCTCTCTCTGTTCAAAATTGACCCGTTCTATGTCTTTGTTTACAAACCTTCTGCTTAGGTCTAGAGAGAATTATCTCAGAATAACCTCTTTCAGACAACCTTTCATATACCTCTCCCAAATAGGTTTCCCTCAGTTCCTTTTCAGAGGTATTAAATATCCTTCTAAACTCACCATATGGTAATGCTTTAATTAAATGTGGGGGATGCATGCTGTCAGCATGCAAAAAGTTGTTCACAGAAGTAGGTTTTCTGTATGGTCTATGTTGAACTTTATTCTGCCCATTTATATAAAATTCTGCATCTAAAAAGTTTATGTTGTTGTCAATACATTGCCAGACAAACTTAAGTCCATGTGTATTCCCATTAAGTTCCTCCATAAAATTTCAAACCATGATTTGTCTCTCCTACATACAAAAATGAAATCATCTATATAGCATTTGTAATACATAACATTATTTACAAAAAAATGGGTTTTGAAACATAAATAATCTCTCAAATTCACCCATGTAAATGACAGCATAGGATGGAGCGAACGCTGCCCCAATTGCAGTACCACTAGATTGTAAGTAGAATTATTTTTCCCACACAAAATAATTGTGAGTTAAACTAAACTCTAGCAGGGACAGCAAAAATGAAGTACGGGGTCCATCCCCCATCATTTTCATTACAGCTTCCAAGCCCCATCTTTTCTGTATGTTAGTATACAAAGCTGTTACATCAACTGTGGCCCAATAATAATCCGAATCCCACTTCATGTTACACGAATCTTTACAAACTTCACTGGTATATTTAACATGAGATATAACACGGGTTAAATATGTCTTCAAGTGGAAATCCAAAAACTTGCTAACTCTTTCTACATATGAACCTATACCTGATATTATTGGTCTACCTGGAGGGTTTGTAACATTTTTATGAGTTTTGGGAATAGCGTACAAATAGGGATGCTTAGGTTTATTCACAATCAATTTTCTGACGTCATTTGATTTAAAAAAACTCAAGTGTTCCCCTCTCTCCAATAATTCATAAAGTTGCTCACTATACTGTTGCACCAGATTCCCAACTACTTTTTATATATACTTTCCTCAGATAACTTTAATACCATGTTTTCATATTGTTCCACATCCATAACGACCCAGTTGCCCCCTTTGTCCTCTTCCTTTACAACTATGCTATCTAACTTTGTTCTAAATTCTTGAAGTGCTAACCATTCATTTTTATTAAGATTGTATTCTTTTGAATTTGTACAAAACTTATAAAATTCACGTTCAGTTTTAGTACAAATAGTATTTTCAAAAACATTAATGGCATTTAAACATTTGCGAGGCATAAAAGAGCTGTTAGAAAGGAAATTAGGAATAGAAATAAGCCCATAACCCATACATAGGTCCCCACATTCATAATCGTGTTTGTCATTTTTATCATAAAAATTCATATCTAAATCATAATCATGTATGCTCAAATCTAACAGTTCATCATTATCAGAAATGTCACATACATCCTCAACATGTGTTTTTTCTTTTTCATGAAAAAAGATTTTCAAATTCAATTTACGACCAAACCTCCTGACATCAAAAATGATGTCTGCTAATGTGGGGGTACAAATTTAGCCCCTTTTAGCAACACACTAAGCATATCAGATGTTAAACATTCATGAGATAAATTGACCACATTTAAAGTAAGATCTTTAAAAGATGATACAGATGTAATTTCATTGCTGACTGACCTGGTTACGTCTGGTAACGAATGCTCATTAGCTGAGTTAATATCAAAAAACAAACCGTCATTAAATGAACTACCCACATTTAATGCAACCTCCACGGGATGTAAAACACCTGAATGAGACATCACTTCATTATCATGTGTCAAGTTATGGCTATTTAAATCATTATTAATATAAGTGTCATTGTTTTCATTTGTAGAGTTTAACGGAGGGAACTTAGAATGCGCCCGTACTGTTTCTACTTCTGTTGATTGTTGTTCCGTCTCCCTCGGCTCTTCCCGTAACATGTTTGTACTTGAGAGTACACTGTACTGGAACCCTGGACATGTTTTGTATGTCCCTCTACTCGCTCTGGTGAACTTTCATTGGTAATGTCCTCAAAGGAGACGCTCTTTTTGCTGCCGTTGGTTTCAACTGAGGATATCGAAGATCCATTGATGCTTTTGCTCATTCGTACCCTGGGTTTATTACAATGATGCCATCCTTTCCGTTGACAAGTGTACACATTCTTAGTTTCAAAGTCTTTCATACCTCTATTTAACTTGCCCTTTTTACATTCAAGCACATTTTGTTCTACCTTATTTACTTTTGCTGTAATGTCCTTATATGTGCTCTGAAATACATTATTGGAAACAGTGGCCATTAGTTCATTCTGCAACACAGTAATTTCCCCCTGCAATTTTTCAGTAGTTCTGGTGTTCCACTTGATCAAAATCTTAAGCCAGCCTAATGTACACTCCAATGCCACCTGTCTCCATTCACTCAGCAAATCATTCTAATCCTCAGAAAACCCACCAGCAGGCAGTTGATACGAAGCCCCCTGGGCATGATTGCACTTTAAGGAAATCAGTTTAATTAAGATAATAAGTATTTAATTGATATTGAATGAAATTCATTAGAATGCTGGTATATTAGGAGATGATTTTTTGTAGTAAGTTGTTCCACTGAAGGCGAATGGCCGAGGTACCAGAACGTGTAAATAAAGTTAAATATCATCTTTGAACCATGTTCTTTTCTCCTGGTTTTGGAATTCTTTTGATGTTTTTTTTTAAATATCTCAAAAATGCCAGATGGCTCCTGGAGGCTGTAAAATATCTCTAAAAATTCCAAACAGCTAATAGGCAACAATTTTACTCTCCCTTCCTCAGTACTTCCACAGGGGTACCCCAAGGCTCCATACTTGGTCCTGTCTTATTTAGCATCTTTATTAACAACTTTCACACCACTCTCCCACAATGCTCAGTAATCCAGTATGCTGATGACTCTGCAGTAATATGCACTGCAAATTCCAGCTCTGAACTCCAGCAAATTACCCAGAATGCCCTCACATCTACTGAATCTTGGATGCTTAACAATCATCTTGCCCTAAAGCCAAAAAAAAAAACGAAACTAGTAATTTTTACTCCTAGGAAAACCACTCCATTTGATAAAAAACTCTTCACTATACAAGCCCAAGACAATACCACTATAGAAGTTGTCCCACACACTGAATCACTAGGCATTATTATAGACGAAAACCTTAACTTTGACCTAGACATAAACAATAACATCAAAAAACACACCAAAAGCTTGGTATGCTCTACAGGCACCAACACTTTCTTAGCCTCTCTACTAGACAAACCATTGCAGCGACCTTTTTATTACCCTCTCTCCTTTTTGGTGCCCCTCTCCTCACTAATATCCAAAATTCTACAAAATCCAAACTTGCTATGTGTTACAACAGAATAGCAAAATTTGCCACCAAGGCCAATTTCTCATCCCACCACTGTAAGTCACTGAAACAATTAGGGTGGCTGGAACTCCCCCATCATCTCTCATTGACACAACTTACTACTGTGCACAAAATAATCTACAGTCCCATAGAATGTCCTGCTCTCTCAACTCTACTTGCCAAATACCATCCCAGCAGGAATCTAAGATCTGAAAATCATCTACTTCTAAAAGTAGATAAGCCCACCTTACCTGCTGGTCAAATCCTCTATTCCTTCACAGTCGCCAAACTATGGAACTCACTTCCACCTTCTATAAGAAACACAGGCAGCACCACCATCTTCAAACAAATACTGAAAAATCATCTCAACTCTTCCTGGCTATGTTCCTGCTGTATAACCTAACTTTTTCACTCTCCTTATATGGTTACTAAACTCCTGTGTCTTTTGCTAGTAGTAACTAATGATACTTTCTCCATATTTATTTTTATCTTCACTTGTTGATGTTGTTGTTGTGTCTTTCGGCTTTTCCCGGTTAGGGGTAGCCACAGCAGAACTCCGGTCCGCTAATGATTGGTAATTGATTTTTACGTGCCGAGTTATCAGCCTTGACGCACAACCTTCAACAAAGGTATGCCCATTCACGCATGTCTCCACGCAGAAGACACTCTAGCTGAGAATCGAACTGGATAGCGTCTGACTGTGAGGCGACAACGCTACTGCAGCACAACCTACAATAATACTGATTCATATATTTCTGTTTATACCACTCTGAATTTATTGAATTCTGCTTTAATGTATATTTTCTGTATATATTACTGTAATCAAACAAACTAGATTCCTGCTTTTATGTATATATTCTGTATATGTTACTATATTTACTATCTGTAACACTGTTTCTACTTCTGTACTAATTAATGTTTATATTTTTTCTGTATCTCGCTGGGCCCAGTGGTCTTTCCCGGTAAACAAATGCAATAAAGTAAATAAATAAATAAAATAAATGTGACCCAGCTAGTATTATTTAAAAATCACTTTACAAAATTAAAATAGCATTTTAGAAGAGTCCAACAACATTAAAAGCAACTAGATAATCCAAACCTCGATACAACGATACTACCAAAAAAAGCTCATGGTAAGCCCAAAAAATCCACAGCTCGGCCAGGGAATAAAATGTTTATTGAAGTAAAATGTTAAGCGCTTTCATCTGTTTTAACAGACTTCCTCAGAAGACTAAACAACTGTTTCAAACTCATTTAAAAAACCTCTTTGGCGCCAAAATCAAGTGTCATTTAAAAGAACATGCACAACAATATTCATTCTTACAATAACATAAAAAATATATACATATAAAAATATATATATATATATATATATATATATATATATATATATGAACACATAAAACATCCTACCTACCTAAATTTTACTTACTAATTTTATTAAACATAATAGATGAACTTCATCCCAGTTCCACATCCGCATGTGGTAAATTTTGAAAAAATGGTATGTCAGGACTTATATGGGTTTAATAAAAATAGAAGGAGAAATAAATTAGTTGATTATGATGATAATTTATCAGTAGAAGAACATAAATGTTTGAATTTTTTCATGACCAACAAAGACATTAGGGTCATGAAACCCAACAAGGGGGGTGGGATAGTGTTATTTAAAAGTATGGACTATATTAACGAAATGAATAACATCATTTTGGAATCAGGGAATTATGAGGTGACATCTTTAAACGAAATTAATATAGGTCACAATTGATTTAGCTGTGGAAGAATATTTTATTGACAATAGGGTAACTAGTGAAGTATATAATTTCTTAAGAGTGGAATTCCCTATTTTGGCGACAATTTTTGGAATACTTAAAGTCCATAAAAACCTTTTCCACCCCCCTTTTAGACCGATAGTTTTGGGTAGGCATTCCAAAATCTACCCTATTGGTGTGGTTATTGACCGGTGGGTTATAATAAAATACCCCACCTTATTAAGGATTCTTGGACTTTTTTAGGGCAACTAACATCAGAACTGTGGAGAAAGGAACTTGTTTTTATTACAATTGATGTTGTTGACCTTTTCTCTTGCATTCCGAGAGATATTGGGTTGGAATTTTTTAGTAATAGTCTTAGAAATTATTCTGAATTTGATTGGGACCGTATTTGTCTCATTACTGACATGATGGCCCTTGTTTTGGATTATAATTTTATTCAATTTGAAGGCGAATATTATAGACAAAAGAAAGGGGTGGCGATGGGAGCATCTTGTGCTCCCATCTATGCCAGCTTAGTTATGTTAGAGTGGGAAACGAAGTTTTTGTTTAACAGTGAATTTTTTTCTAACATTGCATACTATACTAGGTATTTAGATGATTTATTTATTTTATGGAAAGGTCCTATAAATGAGATTTCTCATTTTATTAATTATATTAATCAGACAACAGAATTTCTAAGATTTACTTATAACATTAACACAAGTGGTATTGCTTATTTGGACCTCTTTATTGGTCATTCTGAAAAGGGATTTACCTCTCAGATTCATAGAAAGGAGACTTTTTCTAATGACTATCTGCAATACAGTAGTAATCATCCAAAACATATTTTTAAAAATGTTTTTAAGGGGCAATGTATAAGGGCCGCTAGGATGTCCTCAACTAGTGAAATTATGTGTAAAGAACTTGAATTTATCAATTCTATGTTTCTTAACAGAGGATATCCTAGTTTACTCTTGGAGAACACTGTCCACTACGTTAAACAAGAATGGGGTAACAAGTACCCCCCATTATTGGGAATGGGCCCTATTGGTAAGGTTAGTGAGGGTGACAACAATGGAATCAGTCAACGTGTATGTGTGTTGACATATTCACCTTTTGCACAATGTATCACAAATATTATTTATGGTTATTGGAGTTTAATTACTGTTGACAAAGATTTAGCGGACACCCTGGGAAAGAACCCGAGTTTTGTTTACAAGACTGGACCGAATATTAAGAGGTTATTGGAGATGAGAGTTGAAAGTAAACCGAAATTTGGAGGTACAAAGAAATGTGGGTGTTGCAAACAATGTTATAATATTTATGAAGAAGTAGGTGTTAAATTAGGGGATTACAACAAAACCTATATTAAACGCAGGGCAGGAAATTGCAACACCAAACATGTTGTTTATATTGCAAAATGTGTGGCCTGCCCTGCTTATTATATTGGAAAAACAGAGAGGCATTTGAGAAGATGTATTTATGAACACTGTTATAAGATAAAAGTGAAAGATTCTAAAAATGCCTCTATAGACACATTTCTTCCTATGGGGAAACACATTGGTTCCGATTCTCCATTATAGATACTGTAGATATTACACCTTTTTGTGGAAATTGGAAAGCTTTATTAGCCATGAAGGAAACCAAATGGAAGATTCTGACTGATGCCACACAATTTCCTGGTATCAATGAATCTATTAGTATTATGCCTTTTTTAATATTGTCATAATGGATGGATTTAGATTTAATGTGGAACATTTTATATGCATTCAATATATATTCAGTATATTTTTATTATACAGTTTTACATATATTTTTATGGTTTAAGTTCATCTATTATGTTTAATAAAATTAGTAAGTAAAATTTAGGTAAATAGGATATTTTATGTGTTTATATATATATATATATATATATATATATATATATATATATATATATATATATATATATATATATATATATATATATTTTTGCGATTGTAAGAATGAATATTGTTGTGCACGTTCTTTTTAAATGACAATTGATTTTTGGCGCCAAAGAGATTTTTTAAATGAGTTTGAAACAGTTGTTTAGTGTTCTGAGGAAGTCTGTTAAAACAGATGAAAGCGCTTAACATTTTACTTCAATAAACATTTTATTCCCTGGCCGAGCTGTGGATTGTTTGGGCTAACCGTGAGCTTTTTTTGGTAGTAACATTAAAAGCAAAAACAAATGGTATCTTGCTGTATTAAATGATAAAAAACTACATCAAGGAAGCATGACTTGTATACGAGCTTTGAGTCTAACTGACACACAGTTCAACATTTCACAGGGCATATCAGAACACCTGAGACTTACCTCAAGCAATTTGCAGAAGAACTGAACCCTCACTTAAAATCACTGTTCAGTCTCAGCCTTACAACAGGATATGTACCCAAAGAATGGCGTACAGCAACAGTGGTCCCACTCCATAAACCTGGTGCCACAACGGACCCCGGTAACTATCGTCCTATAAGCCTGACTAGTCTGGTCTGCAAAGCTATGGAGCGTATCATCATGGAACTCATAAACAAAGACATTGGGAATCTCCAAACACTGGATCCTACCCAATTCGGCTTTGTTAAGGGCAGATCTTGCCTCTTGAACCTGGTCGACTTCTTTGAAACAGTCACCAAGGCCATAGATGAAGGGAAGGTAGTCCACACAGCCTACCTTGACCTCGCAAAAGCCTTCGACACAATACCCCACTCGGGCATCATAAACAAGCTCACCAGCTTAAATATCAACCCCTATGTCACAAGATGGGTTGCAAACTGGCTTAGGGATAGAACCCACATGGTCAGAATTGCAGGTGCCATGTCAGACTCTAAACCAGTTACAAGTGGCGTCCCACAAGACTCAGTCCTGGGACCTCTCTTGTTCGGTATATATTTCTCTGAGGTACAGGCTAACACAGGAGGACTTTGGCTGACCAAGTTCGCAGACGACTGCAAACTGGGGGCCATAATCGACTCGTCGACTGACACAAGCATCCTCCAAAATGGTCTAACAGAGACAGATAACTGGTGCGAGAGCCATGGCCTGAAGCTAAATGCCAAAAAGTGCATAGTCATCCCCTTTGGGAAAATCAAAGTGCCCACAAATTACCACATAGGTGGTAATCAATTAAGTACGGAAGAAGTAATTAGGGATCTGGGGACCCAAGCAGGTAGTAATCTTTCCTTTGACAATCACATTGCCAAAGTGGTTAGAAGGACCTTCTATATAGCCCACCTTATCATGAAAGGGTTCGCATCTAGATCAAGAGAGGTCATTGTGCCCCTCTACTCATCACTCATCAGGCCCATAATTGAATACAATGCCCTATTTGGGATGTACCTTACCCGTCACCTGCAACAACTAGAAAGACCCCAAAAGTACCTCACCAAGAGGATTAAGGGACTCAAGCAGATGCCCTATGCAGTTAGACTAAAGAAACTCCAGCTCTACTCAGTTGCTTACCGCCTACTGAGAGGTGATCTGTGCCTGACGTATAAAGCCATGTCCAACCCAGAATTAATGGACATGCTCCACCTCAGGAAATCCAAATCCCTTAGAGCAACACGCTCCAGTGACTTAAACCTCAGCACAGAAATAAATAGGACATGCTGGAGAGACAGATTCATATCCCAGAGGCTCCCCTCACTCTGGAACAAAATCCCAATCCATGTTAGGCAGAGCCCCTCAATGACCCTCTTCAAGAAGAATCTTGACGATTGGATGGGAGACCGTAGATTTACCCCTGGGATCTCCTCTGTGTCACTGCTAGACAGGGGCACTTTAAACTAACCTTAAATGGGCTATCTTCTGTGACCTACTATACTGGGGCACAGTCATCAAATCTAAAAGGGTGGTGAAAGCCAAACACACTCTGGCTAGGCTTGTAAATGCCCTAGGGCAGATCGCCTAGTATCTTCCTATGAACCTTTAAATAAATATACTTAAGTCTGTCCGTTAGTTTTTCAGCACTTGAGTGCTTACCTAACAGAGCGCTTACCTAACGGAGCGCTTACCTAACGGAGCGCTTACCGAACGGAGCGCTTACCGAACGGAGCGCTTACCGAACGGAGCGCTTACCTAACGGAGTGCTTACCTAACGGAGTGCTTACCTAACAGATCAAGCAGAATGTACATAACAATCCTGGTGTAAATTTGTGTCTACCTAGCCAGTCATCAAAACTAGCATTAAAGGTAATCAAAGTAGTACTTTGACCTGTAGTGATAACTTGTTCCATAGGCTGGGAACATGTTACAACGGAGCGCTTACCTAACGGAGCGCTTACCTAACGGAGCGCTTACCTAACGGAGCGCTTACCTAACAGAGTGCTTACCTAACGGAGTGCTTACCTAACAGATCAAGCAGAATGTACATAACAATCCTGGTGTAAATTTGTGTCTACCTAGCCAGTCATCAAAACTAGCATTAAAGGTAATCAAAGTAGTACTTTGACCTGTAGTGATAACTTATTCCATAGGCTGGGAACATGTTACATTAGAAAACCTATCTGTCCAGCGAGTCTTGTCCATTTGTTGGTGTAGATTTAGGTCTCTAGTGTGGATGTTTTGAGAGCCACTGATTTTGAAAATAGGATTGGGTTCTTCATGACTTGAAATACAGTACCTTGCATCAGTCTGTAGGGTACTGAGTATAATGAGAGTTATACTTGTCTATCAGGATAGTTGGTAGATTTAAGGCCTTTGGTTTTCTTTGTCAATTATCTTTAGGGCCTTTCAAGTCATGCAGTATGCTGCGAATTATATATACCATTGTATTCAGTGATGGGTCTAGTAAGGGAAGAATACTGTGGCAAGATGATGACTTTGGATCATGAAGGTATTCCCTTGGACGTAACTGGGTCAGATAGAAAGATCTGCTGACTATGGTAGAAAATGGTGCTGGAATGAGATACAGTTTTCCACATGAATACCTAGGTCTTTTATGACTGTGACAGTTTAAAGAGAAGTACCATTTAAAACGGGTCTATATCACATAGTCGAAGTTACTTAACTTCGAACACCTAATAGTCGAACCATTATTTTCGAAGTTACGTAACTTCGACTACCTAAAAAAAAAACACAACGGACAACAAAATAAACTATTGTAAGCAGGGGGGGCAAGCCCCCCTGCACCCCCCACTACTTAAATATACCAACTCCAAGATCGCACCACATTGAACAGAATGGAAACATATGTCTATGGAGATTTCCATTCACATGCTCGAACGTTTACAAATTCGAACGTATGGGCTCGACCATATGTGATTCGAACTTGTAAAAGTTCGATGACGTTGACAGGAATCCTTTAAAACATATCAAGAGGGAACAGCTTTTTTATAAAATGCTACTACTCTGCGCTTTTTTTTTTTTTTTTTGGACTAACTTGAGACCTGTTTCAGTCCACAATGTATATGCATATTCCAGCCTTTTTGTTATCAGTGGATGAGCCGATAACAATGCCCAGTTTTCAGTCATCAGCAAACTTGGTCAACCACACTTTTGGGATTTTGGACTGGATGTCTGCAGAATAAATGCCAAAAAATATAAAAAAAGATTTTCTTAATAAAAAATGCTTTTTATTCTGTCGCTCTAAAAAGTAAAAAATAAGGAAGAGTGAAAAGTTTGCAAAAGAAACACAGACAAGCTGATTTTGGAAAAGCATATGAGGGTGGTTTTACTGATTCAGTTATTGAGGTACTGGAAGTAGTACCAGAAATCAGCAAAATCTGCCTCAGATGCTTTTCTGAAATCGGGTTATCTGTGTTTCTTTTGTAAAGTTTTCACTCTTCTTCCTTATTTTCTTACTTTTTAGAGCGACTGAATAAAAAGCATTCTTTATTAAAAATATTTTTTTATATTTTTATTTTTTAGTTAAGTAAAATACAATAGTAATTATGTATCCAGATTTATCAAGATTTATTAATAGAACTTGTGCATTTCCTGTAATCTGTCCTATCTTTGTTAACAAACTCGCGTGTGCACACACACACAGCAAAAAGAAAGAAGAGACAAAACTGCAATTGCATGATTACATAGGAAGTGTTAGCAGACTACAAGTAAATGTGTGCCAAGTCAGATAAGTTTTTTTTTTTTTTTTTTTTTTTTTTTCCTTCACAACATGCTCTTCTCAGTTGCAGAAATTGTAAATATAAACTTGGAGAAAATGCATTGCGATCCCCTGGCAAGTATATGTGGAGTACGAGTCAAGAAAGGCCGGTTCAGCGATCCATTTTCTGCTAAGATTTTCTGTATAATCTTGTAGTTGCGGTTCCATGATCGTTGTGGTCCCGTCTTTTCTTTCTTTTTTTTTATTTTTTTGTTGTGTGTGTGTGTGTGTGTGTGTGTGTGTGTGTGTGTGTGTGTGTGTGTGTGTGTGTGTGTGTGTGTGTGTGTGCATGCTTGTTAGTCTAAAGAGAAGATGTGATGTGAATAATCTCTCTGACAACTAACTGTAACGGGAAACTCAGCAGTAACTCAGAATAAGCTGATAGGGGGTGGAGAAGCCGGTTGATGATGCAAGTCACTGGGTGTTTCCCTTGGCCAAGTATATGTAGAGTACAAGTCAAGAAAGGCCAGTTCTGCAATCCGTTTTCTGCTAAGACTTTCTATGTAATCATGCAGTAGCTGTTACACGATCATTGTAGTTTTGCCTTTTTTTTCTTTATTTTATTTTCTGTGTGTGTGTGTGTGTGTGTGTGTGTGTGTGTGTGTGTGTGTGTGTGTGTGTGTGTGTGTATTAATCTAAAGAGATGATCTGAAGGGAATAACCTGTGTGCCAACTAGCTGGAATGGGAAGAGGCCGCTGATAGGGGGTGGAGAGGCCAGATGATGATGCAACTCAGTGGATGTTGCTGATTTGTTGAGAAACATAACAGAACCACAGAGAGACAGAGCCACAAAGCTAATTTCAATAAAAAGCATTCTAAAAATAATAATAATAATAATAATAACAATAATAATAACAATAATAATAATAACAATAATAATAATAATAATAATAATAATAATAATAATAATAATAATAATGCGAGTTCTCAACACTGATCTCTATGGTATTCTATTAATTACAATTCTATTTTCAGAGAGAACGAGCAACTTTTATAACCTGGGTTCTTTTGGATAGCTAATTTACAGTCCAGCAGATAACATGGCTTTAAATTAAGTCTATCAAATTTTTAATAATTCCAGCATGACAGATGGTGTCAGAATCCTTGGCCTGATCACAATAAGCAGTCTGCACTAAGTGACCACTGTCCACAGCTTCTCTAACCTTTTCAAAGAAGCTTACTTGGTTCAAGAGACAGGATCTTGCCCTTCACAAAACCAAACTGATTGGGATCTAGATCCGTTCCATGGCTTTGCATGTAAGGCTGGTAAGCCTGACAAGGCTGATGGGCCTATAATTACCTGGACTTGTAGTTTGTCCACCCTTGTGAAAGGGAGTCACAGTGGCTGTTTTCCAGGCATGTGGCACAAACCCTGTGGATAGACTGGGTTTGAAAATTTTAAGTCAAGATGGATAGTGCATACTTGGCACTAATGGGCAGTAGTTTAGCAAAGTAGGGTGAAGTGAACAAAGTGTTACGGTGCACAATTGAACGCTCTTTTCTATACTGAAATGGCAGTACATACAGAAAGACACTTGAGTTCTCCATTTTGGTTTTGTTGTTTTGCTCTTCCCTGATTGGCTGCTGTACTGTAGGTAGCCAATTACACTGTAAGCCCTAGACTTTTTTTGCTCTTCTGGTGAGAGCTGGGTGTCATGGATGTGATGGTGCATGACTGGCTGGTTTACCATATGAATCTAGTAGGCTATAATAATCTTTTTTTTTTCACTTGCAGAGCTGGGGGCAACTGGATTGGCTGCAGTAATTAGACTTTCCTTTTAATTGTTTGTTTGTTTGTTTATTTATTTATGTATTTATTTTGAATTTGGCATCATTTTTCTGCAAGCAGAAGTATGTTTTCCCTTCTGAAGTCCCTAAAGACATTCTCATTTGGTGGTAGAGTGATACAGCTAGGCCTGACAGAAATGATGACCAGCTTGTGATCAGATTTAACAACGGATGGAAGAAATGTAGGTTGGGGTACAAGCAAGGGCTAGGTTGGTAAAAACCAGGTCAGGAATGTTAGAGCCTCTAGTGGGCTGTTTTATAATTTGCTGCAGCATGTTAGAATTAGCAAAGTCCAGGAAACGCTGAGCACATCCATTTTTAGAGGTGTAAGTGTGCCAGCTAATGATTGGGTCATTGAAATCCCTTAGAAATAAGGTATTTAGTTTGATATGCAACACATCAGTGGTGTTAAGGTAATTCTTGTGATCTGTATGTTGTGGCTCATCTCCTTTGGCTGTAGCCGTTGAACAAAATACTTCCTGCTGTACATAGTACAGTGCTGCTACTGAAGTCTGTAGCCATTGAACAAAATACTTCCTGCTGTCCATAGTACAGTGCTGCTACTGAAGTCTGTAGCCATTGAACAAAATACTTCCTGCTGTCCATAGTACAGTGCTGCTACTGAAGTCTGTAGCCATTGAACAAAATACTTCCTGCTGTCCATAGTACAGTGCTGCTACTGAAGTCTCCAACCTCTTTCTTATGTCACTGCAGCAGTAAGCATTTACTACTTTCTCATTATGCAAAACAAGACTTCCCACTATAATCTTTATTTCTTTCCTTTCTGTTTTTTTTTTTTTTTAATCATAGGTTGATAGTGGCCTTGGCAATATTGTTAGGTGAAGAGTAAACAGGGTGATTAATCGTGAAATGCGATTGCCAAAGTAATGTGTTTGTAACCGTTATTTCAGTTTTATTAGCCGTTTCATGGCTGTGGTGAAAAAAACCTGTTTGTGAAATATGTTGACAATATTTACTTTACCAATGACTGAGAAAGATGCAGTGGAATTTTTTTTCAGGAGAAAGGAATTTTACCTTGTCATAGAGTGTGTGAAAATGGCCACAATATGTAGTTATATGTTGGTGATGAAAGCATTTGGAGATGTAATGTGAGAACTTGCAAAAAAAAAATGAAAGGGATCCGTGTTGGGACCTGGTTTTATGGTTCACGAATACCATTTGTAACAGCGTTGCACTTCATTTATTTTTGGGCAGAAGAACTCGCGTTCATTACATGGTGTGACAGGCAGCTGAATATCTGTGAAAATATGATTATAGACTGGAATAATTATATGAAGGAGGTGTGTTCGGAGTACTCAACGAGACAATTTAAAGGACGAATAGGTGGACAAGGTAACACTGTACAGATAGATGAAAGTCTCTTTGTCTAGCATAACAACAATGGAGACAGCATTCTGCCACAGTAGTGGATTTTTGGTGGGATTTGCAGAGAAAGTGGTGACTCTTTCCTCGTTCAAGTACCAAATAGAGACACAAGAACACTTATGACAATGATCCAGGACCTTGTGGAAGAGGGATCTATCATATATTCAGATTGCTGGTGAGCTTATAATACAGAGGAACTGTAAAAAGCAGGATACCATCATTTCACAGTAAACCACAAGTACAAATTTGTTGTTCTTACTATTGGCACTCACACACAAAAAAATAGGGCAATTATGGGGCTCTGACAAATGGCGGAATATGAAACAACTGGGGACTGCTCGCCATCACCTTGACTCCTACCTGACTGAATTCATGTGGCAGCAGTACGTGGGACGGGATAATGCTTTCAATGCTATACTAACAGTGATTGCAGAATTATGGCCACCTGAATATGCAAGAAATGAATATAAGTGAAACAAATGAATTAAGTAAATTATGTAATGTGCAAGATACCAAAGCAGAAATACAGCCAGAAAGTGACAGCATATATAACAACTCTTTTAAAACATAAAAATAAATTTAATAAGATACGCACTTTTACAATTAAAATTGCTTCATCAGATCACTTTGACTGTGTGCACCACATGTTGGACATGTCCTTACTGAGTTAAAGCTACCATGTTAGAACTGTTTTAACTCTGTGGCTGAGATTTCCCTTCATGAGAATTAAAGAAGAGGTTTCTGATGTGGTAACTTTGAGGGGCCCTCAGTCCAAAGGTCCTGCTTCTCAAAGTTTCCCTGCAATATTTAACTGGATTCTAGTATGTCTGTACCCACTTCCTTAGCTGTGTGTTTCCGTTTATGATTTTCACAGCAGAGAACAAAGTATGAGGGTACTTAACATATGTGCACATGGCCTATGCCAGCATTGCTGTTTGAATCAGCACTGAAGGACACCATGTGA
This sequence comes from Protopterus annectens, assembly GCF_019279795.1. NCBI lineage: Eukaryota > Metazoa > Chordata > Ceratodontiformes > Protopteridae > Protopterus > Protopterus annectens. Next base: position 1,081,248,322 of record NC_056737.1, on the reverse strand, counting down.
CACTTTAGATTGCAATCATTTTGTGATGGTGGTGGTCCTTTCCAGAATTGGTGTTCTCACCTGGTTGGTTGTTCTACATCTTATTTTTTGATTTGGCACATGAGATTAACTGTTAACTCAGGTCACCATCCCTCCAGTCCCCTCAGCTGCCTTTGTTCTAGATCACAATAAGAAAGTGTAACAGTCTTGCACTGGGCACATTTAACAGCTGTGGTCAATAAGTTTGGGGAAAATAAAAACATTTGTTTTTACAAAAGACTTTAAATGTAAGGATTCAAATCATATGTAAAACAAGAAAAGAGATGTGTTGTCCTTAAATGCACCACTTGTAGAAAATTGTGTAGTGTGACATACTACATTTTTTCTGATGTAATATTTTTATATGTATGTTCTGTTTTTAATAGTGTACCATACTGTACATATATGTAAATAAATGGATGTTTGTATTAAATTTGGATCTAATTTATTTATTGAGAACATTTTGCAGCTGATGTAGGTTTTAACCAATGTGAACATTATTTTCAGGATATTGTGCTTAAACATAAGCTGTGCTCCAACATGAATATCAGGTGTTAAGGAAGTCAGTCTTGTGAAGCCAAATGTGCTTACATCTCTCAGTTTATTGAGTTCCATCTTCTGTGGTAAATGCCATCTGTAAAACATCTAGCTAGAAAGAATGAAGTTTAAAAAATAGCTTTACAGCAGCAAATTAAAGTTGTAAAACATGCTGGTTTCGAGGGTGATCTTCAGATAAACAAGCAGGGTCTTGAAAAAAAATGTTCTGATTTATATAGAGTTGATCATTTCTTTATTTTATCATTGATCACTGGGTAGAAACCACCATTTTTGATTTACCAGTAATGTAGACCCCCATGTACAAAATGGGAAAAATGGTGGGGGTTGGTAGCAGTGCCGTAAAGGTCATGTTTCAATTTAAGCCATTGCAATGTGGAAATGTTAGTGTAATATAATAATCTTTAAAGAGCAGTTTTCACAGACTTGGTTATACCCATTACAGCCGAGTGACGCCTCCAGACATTTCTACAGTTAACTCCTACAGCATCTCTAGGAGTCAAATATTGCATGTTCATATTTGCATTAATAATTCCAAAACAATGCTACATACCAAGGTATCAGAATATTTTATCTTGAAGCATACATGATGGCAAATATAGATGATGTTTGTCAATGAGTATTTGTTAGAACTGTAAAGTGACAACTTTATTTTTTTAAAGGTTCAAGCCACACCCACTGGGAGTTAAAGGTACATGCGCAGAAGACGTGTACTGGAGGGAATGAGTTAAAATGAACAAAGCAGATCAATAAACAGTGAACTCACATGCATTATGAAAAAGAAATTGTGTTTTTTTATTTTTGAATCTAGTTTTGGTGCTAAGCTGTGTGAGAGGCAGCCTCCGCTTGTAATCAGTCATATATTTTAATTCCCTCCTGTGCCCATCCTTTTTGGTGTCAGCATCCCAAATAACCTTATTGGTTGCGTCCCTTTGTTCCAGTGGGGATTAACCTTACTGAGCTGTAATCTTCAGCCAGCAACAAGGGCAAGAGCTGTCTTTTTTCTTTTTTTTTTTCTTTGTGCTGAAGTCCTTCTCCTTGGTGATTGATTAGCACACTGCCAAAGATACCATTCCTGTATGGGCACATGCCTCCACATAGCCAATCCTGCTAGAGTACAAAGCACTGCTTGGCATGCTACAGTCATCAGGCAGTTCCCACTGGTCAAATTTTAGAACCCCCACACAAGTCTACCAGTAGAACCTAGCTACTGCTCTTCTCCAACTGATATTGACAGCCCACTCCCATGACCTCACCCTGGATACTGTCATGCTCGGGCCCACTGTTCAAACCTAGAGCACCTGCGTGGCAGGCAAGACTTCCTGTGATCTGCTGAGCTGCTTCTCTGTTACATTTTATGTTGTGATAACTCTTTGTAAATGACCCGTCCACTGAATGCCGGGCATCTAGTCTCAATACCTTCCACTGAATGCCAGGCATCTAGTCTCAATACCTTCCACTGAATGCCTGGCATCTAGTCTCAGTACCTTCCACTGAATGCCTGGTATCTAGTCTCAATAACATCCACTGAATGCCTAGCATCTAGTCTCAATACCTTCCACTGAATGCCTGGCATCTAGTCTCAGTACCTTCCACTGAATGCCTGGCATCTAGTCTCAATACCTTCCACCGAATGCCTGGCATCTAGTATCAATACCTTCCACTGAATACCTGTCATCTAGTCTCAGTACCTTCCACTGAATGCCTGGCATCTAGTCTCAATACCTTCCACCGAATGCCTGGCATCTAGTATCAATACCTTCCACTGAATGCCTGGCATCTAGTCTCAATACCTTCCACTGAATGCCTGGCATCTAGTCTCAGTACCTTCCACCGAATGCCTAGCATCTAGTCTCAGTACCTTCCACTGAATACCTGTCATCTAGTCTCAGTACCTTCCACTGAATGCCTGTCATCTAGTCTCAATACCTTCCACTGAATGCCTGACATCTAGTCTCAATACCTTCCACTGAATGCCTGGCATCTAGTATCAATACCTTCCACTGAATGCCTGGCATCTAGTCTCAGTACCTTCCACTGAATGCCTGGCATCTAGTCTCAGTACCTTCCACTGAATGCCTGGCATCTAGTCTCAATACCTTCCACTGAATGCCTGGCATCTAGTCTCAGCACCTTCCACTGAATGCCTGGCTTCTAGTCTCAATACCTTCCACTGAATGCCTAGCATCTAGTCTCAATACATTCCACTGAATGCCTGGCATCTAGTCTCAGTACCTTCCACTGAATGCCTGGCATCTAGTCTCAATACCTTCCACTGAATGCCTGGCATCTAGTCTCAATACCTTCCACTGAATGCCAGGTATCTAGTCTCAATACCTTCCACTGAATGCCTGGCATCTAGTCTCAGTACCTTCCATTGAATGCCTGGCATCTAGTCTCAATACCTTCCACTGAATGCCTGCCATCTAGTCTCAGTACCATCCACTGAATGCCAGGTATCTAGTCTCAATACCTTCCACCGAATGCCTGGCATCTAGTCTCAGTACCTTCCACTGAATGCCTGGCATCTAGTCTCAGTACCTTCCACCGAATGCCTGGCATCTAGTCTCAATACCTTCCACTGAATGCCTAGCATCTAGCCTCAGTACCTTCCACTGAATGCCTGGCATCTAGTCTCAGTACCTTCCACTGAATGCCTGGCATCTAGTCTCAATACCTTCCACTGAATGCCTGGCATCTAGTCTCAGTACCTTCCACTGAATGCCTGGCATCTAGTCTCAGTACCTTCCACTGAATGCCTGGCATCTAGTCTCAATACCTTCCACTGAATGCCTGGCATCTAGTCTCAGTACCTTCCACTGAATGCCTGGCATCTAGTCTCAGTACCTTCCACTGAATGCCTGGCATCTAGTCTCAATACCTTCCACTGAATGCCTGGCATCCAGTCTCAGTACCTTCCACTGAATGCCTGGCATCTAGTCTCAATACCTTCCACTGAATGCCTGGCATCTAGTCTCAGTACCTTCCACTGAATGCCTGGCATCTAGTCTCAATACCTTCCACTGAATGCCTGGCATCTAGTCTCAATACCTTCCACTGAATGCCTGGCATCTAGTCACAGTACCTTCCACTGAATGCCTAGCATCTAGTCTCAGTACCTTCCACTGAATGCCTGGCATCTAGTCTCAATGCCTTCCACTTTATGCCTGGCATCTAGTCTCAATACCTTCCACTGAATGCCTGGCATCTAGCCTCAGTACCTTCCACTGAATGCCTGGCATCTAGCCTCAGTACCTTCCACTGAATGCCTGGCATCTAGCCTCAGTACCTTCCACTGAATGCCTGGCATCTAGTCTCAATACCTTCCACTGAATGCCTGGCATCTAGTCTCAATACCTTCCACTGAATGCCTGGCATCTAGTCTCAATACCTTCCACTGAATGCCTGGCATCTAGTCTCAGTACCTTCCACTGAATGCCTGGCATCTAGTCTCAGTACCTTCCACTGAATGCCTGGCATCTAGTCTCAGTACCTTCCACTGAATGCCTGGCATCTAGCCTCAGTACCTTCCACTGAATGCCTGGCATCTAGTCTCAATACCTTCCACTGAATGATTGGCATCTAGTCTCAGTAGCTTCCACTGAATGCCTGACATCTAGTCTCAGTACCTTCCACTGAATACCTGGCATCTAGTCTCAGTACCTTCCACTGAATGCCTGGCATCTAGTCTCAGTACCTTCCACTGAATGCCTGGCATCTAGTCTCAATACCTTCCACTGAATGCCTGGCATCTAGTCTCAGTACCTTCCACTGAATGCCTGGCATCTAGTCTCAGTACCTTCCACTGAATGCCTGGCATCTAGTCTCAGTACCTTCCGCCGAATGCTTGGCATCTAGTCTCAGTACCTTCCACTGAATGCCTGGCATCTAGCCTCAGTACCTTCCACTGAATGCCTGGCATCTAGTCTCAATACCTTCCACTGAATGCCTGGCATCTAGTCTCAATACCTTCCACCGAATGCCTGGCATCTAGTCTCAATACCTTCCACCGAATGCCTGGCATCTAGTCTCAGTACCTTCCACCGAATGCCTGGCATCTAGTCTCAGTACCTTCCACTGAATGCCTGTCATCTAGTCTCAGTACCTTCCACTGAATGCCTGGCATCTAGCCTCAGTACCTTCCACTGAATGCCTGGCATCTAGTCTCAATACCTTCCACTGAATGATTGGCATCTAGTCTCAGTACCTTCCACTGAATGCCTGACATCTAGTCTCAGTACCTTCCACTGAATACCTGGCATCTAGTCTCAGTACCTTCCACTGAATGCCTGGCATCTAGTCTCAGTACCTTCCACTGAATGCCTGGCATCTAGTCTCAATACCTTCCACTGAATGCCTGGCATCTAGTCTCAGTACCTTCCACTGAATGCCTGGCATCTAGTCTCAGTACCTTCCACTGAATGCCTGGCATCTAGTCTCAGTACCTTCCACTGAATGCCTGGCATCTAGTCTCAGTACCTTCCACTGAATGCCTGGCATCTAGCCTCAGTACCTTCCACTGAATGCCTGGCATCTAGTCTCAATACCTTCCACTGAATGCCTGGCATCTAGTCTCAGTACCTTCCACTGAATGCCTGGCATCTAGTCTCAGTACCTTCCACTGAATACCTGGCATCTAGTCTCAGTACCTTCCACTGAATGCCTGGCATCTAGTCTCAATACCTTCCACTGAATGCCTGGCATCTAGTCTCAGTACCTTCAACTGAATGCCTGGCATCTAGTCTCAGTACCTTCAACTGAATGCCTGGCATCTAGTCTCAGTACCTTCCACTGAATGCCTGGCATCTAGTCTCATTTATTGAAGGCAAAACTACATAGATATCTTCATTTCATACTGTGTTTGCAGATTAGGTTAGGGGATATGTACTTCAATCTATGCTTCATTTAAGTGAGCAGCGATATGGATAGTTGTAAGCATGTGCTTCTACCCATGAAAAGTAACCAACAAAACTGGCTGAACTAGGATAAATTGTGTGTGTGTGTGTGTGTGTTTGTGTGTAAGTGTAAGAAAGTGACACTGCAAATTATAGTATTGTAACTGGTCAAATTATAAACACACACATATACATACATACATACATACACACACACACACACACACACACACACACACACACACACACACACACACACACAAAGCTTTCTTCTTAGGCACTGTTGGACTCGGATGTATGAAAAGAAATAAAATATCTTGTTTGGGATTCAACCCCAAAACCTCCAGCATTTTCTGCTGGTGTCACTGTTGCTTACTAACGAGGATCTGGACAGATAAGTGTTTGGACAGGTAAGTGTTGAAATCTCCCTTAAGATTGTCTTCCTTTCAGGTAGGAAATTCCTAGAATAATGATTAAGGTCAAATTATAGACACCACACACACACACACACAGCCTTCTGCTTAGACGTGGTTAAACTCGGAAGTTTGAACGGAAAATATAAGCTCTCATTTGAGATTTGAACCCAAGACCTTCAGCATTCATTGCCATTGTCACTGGTGGTGTGGACTAACTGTTCTGTTTGGCACTGAGTGTGCTGAATACTGATGCAATGTACCTGCAAATTGCAAGTATCATCCGTAATACGGATCCTGTTGTGTTTTAGGTTTTAATTTAAATGGTATATAAATGTAGAACATGCAATGAGCAGAAGTAGAAACTATGTGTTTTGAAGTCACATTTTAATGAAGCATGTGTTTTTTTATTTCACATTAGTCATGGTAGTCTTTTAAATTGATTATTTAAAAAAATAAAAACAAAAGAAAAATGTGTGACAATTTTTATATAAAAATGATGAGCAATCATATAGTTTAGACTAGCACGAACACTGCTTTTTATTTGAGGTAAGTTGAAAATTTAAACCAGTTGGCGGATGTTCACATTCACATAAAGGCACTTTTAAAATACAAGTAAACATTTTATAGTAATTTTTAGGAATGTGCTTAAGTTTTAGAGTGTTCTGTCTGTAAATTTTAATTTATATTAGTTGTTTAACGCATGTTTTATTCACCCAGTTTTATTATTTCTCTTTTCATACAATGGTTATGGATTGCTTAACAAGCAGTGCAAATATGGAACAGATATACCATCCAGAACCCAAAGGATGCAAGGCCTAAATAACATGTCCTATGTAGACTGACTCAAAGCCTGTCACTATATATCCTACAGACTGCTAAGAGTTGACCACTCTTCCAGTTTATTATAGGCAAGCCCTGGACTAAACAATGGATGAATCTGACCGTTTCTTTCCTGGGTATTCTCAACTGCAACATAAGCAAGCCCTAACCTAAACAAGGGGCCACCCTGACATTTTCTTCTATGGGTACGCTGCACTGCAGCATAGGCAAACCCTCAGCTAAACAAGGGACCACAGTTTCATCACTGGGAACTCTGCACTGCAGCATAGGCAAGCCCTGAGCTAAACAAAGGACCACCCTGACAGTTTCTTTTCTGGGTGCTCTGCACTTCAGCATAGGTAAGCCCTGAGCTAAACAATGGGCCATCCTGATGGTTTCTTTTCTGGGTACTCTGCATTGCAGCATAGGCAATCACAAAATGAAGTTATACCATCAATATGAGTGCCTCAGTGTGGCTATCCCACTGATTCATGAAGGAGAAATGCCCTCACTAAACATGGAATGGCAGCAGTTGAGAGAATCCAGAGAAGAAACTGGCAGGGTGGTCCCTTGTTTAGCTCAGGGCTTGTCGAGGTTGTATTTGAGAGTACCCAGAGAAGAAACTGGCAGGGTGGTCCCTTGTTTAGCGCAGGTCTTGCCTATGTTACAGTTGAGAGTACCCAGAGAAGAAACTTGCAGAGTTGTCCCTTGTTTATCTCAAGGCTTGTGAATACTGTAGTGGAGAGTACCCAGAGAAGAAGATGGCAGGGTGGTCCCTTGTTTAGCTCAGGACTTGCTCTGCTACAATTGAGAGCACTGAGAGAAGAGACTGGGAGAGTGGTCCTTTGTTTATGTCAGGGCTTGCCTATGCTGCAGTGGAGAGTCTCTAGAGAAGAAACTGTCAGGGTGGTCCCCTATGCTGGATCACCGTCGGTAGGCAAAGGAATGGTGAGTAGACATTCTTCACGTGCTACTGAATTGAAGTTCCTCTCTGGACAGGGGTTGTTTGATATACAAAATGAAAAAACAACAGCCAGCACTCCAGAGTGGAACACTAATAATTTATTGTGGTTGTACAATCCAAAGGTGCGTGCAAAGCATGGACCCAAAAAATCCAAACCGGTTTTGGCAAACAAGTTGCCTTCTTCAGTGAATACAAATGAAAGTACCAAGTTGCCTTCCTCAGTGAATACAAATGAAAGTACATAAAGCAACTATATATATATATATATATGTTTGTGTCTTTCGGCTTTTCCCGGTTAGAGGTCGCCACTGCGAAACTCCGGTCCGCTAATGATTGGCAGTTGATTTTTACGTACCGGCATGCCAGGCCTGACGCACAACCTTCAATGAAGGTACGCCCATTCACGCATGTCTCCAAGCAGAAGACGCTCTAGCTGAGAATCGAACCAGACAGCGTCTTACTGTGAGGCACCACCACCGCGGGTTAACTATATATATATATATATATATATATATATATATATATATATATATATACACACATATATATTTTTTGAGCCGTTTAACAAAAGCCTATCTGATTGGACAATTAAAGCTGCTCATTAAGTCCTGAAGAAAATAACCCACCCAGTCATTCTCTTTCATATTTAAAAAGCCATTCCAGCCCATTTTGTTTGTTCTGTCCCCATCAATTCTATCAATAATCATAAATCTAAATTGTGCCATAGGGTGCTTAATGGAATGTTTATATAATGCATTGGACATCCTCTTATTCCTTATGTCACTCAGGTGTTCCGAAATACGGATTATCAAAGGACATGAGGTCTGTCCAACATAAAAAGCATAACAAATACACATAGCCAAATAAATCACCCAATCTGTGCTGCAATTACAAAAAAATTTAATATCACAAAACTTAGAAGTATTTTGGCTAGTAAATTGGTTGGATTTAAGCACATATTTACACAACGAACAATGTCCACAAGGGCAACACCCTGTAAGTCTTGTACCATCCAACCCAACCTAAAAAACCTGATCATGTTGTAAATTGTTCTTATGTTTATAATAACTAAAAAAGAACGCTAATGTTTTACCTCTGCGGAAAGAAAACACATACTTGGATGTAAGCATGTCAGACAGCTTATCATCTGCATGCAGAATGTCCCAATGTTTTTGGATGACTTCCATAAAAGTATTCGTATTCCTACCAAACATGGTAACTAATCTGAGGGTCGCGTTGCACTCCTGATTCCTATGTTTATAATCTAAACGTTTATTCCTCTGTTGCCTAGATGTCAACTACTGGCCTGGGCAACACGTTCCTGTGTATAACCACGTGCAACAAACCTGTTCACTAAGTCCTGTTTGTTAAATTCATAAGAAAAACTGTGACTTTGTGATATTAAGAATAATGTGATGAGGATGAAAGCTGGTAGCATGTAGTAATGTGTTAAACTGTGGATGTTTACGATAAACTGCACTACTTAAAGTATTATCCTTGTTCCGAGAAACAGTTACATCTAAAAAATTAATCTGGTTAACATGATGGCATAAAGTGAACTGAATCCCCCACTTGTTACCATTCAGGTAATTCACAAATTCTTCTAAATAGACAATATCAGATCTCCTAATCATCCAGCAGTCATCCAAGTATCTGTGCCATATGTCAGTCTCCCCCATAAATATATTATGATTCATGTCATAAATCAATTGTTCCTCAAGGTGTCCCATAAAGAGATCTGCATAAATGGGAGCAAAAGATGTTCCCATAGCTGTACCTTTTACTTGCCAATAACAGTTACTATTGAGATAAAACACTTTTTATCAGGACATGTTCAGTAAGACATATCAAAAAAGTATTAAAGCCAGGTGTATATAACGGAACCCGATTGAGCCAGTATTCAAATGCTATAAGGCCTGTGCAATGGGGTATATTTGTATACAACAATGTGACATCTAATGTACACATAACCCACCCAGACTCCATATGAATATCAGAGATAATCAAAAGGGGTAGTCCATTCCCCTAAAAGGGGGTCCAGGGTGTTGGACAGGTTTGGGAAGTGGTTATATGCTTCAGTGAACTTTGCCATCAGGGTGCTGAATTATCTGGCTCACATAACATGCTTCTAGAAGGACGACTAAGGAGCTATCCAAATCCCTCTCTGGGTCCTTATCTACAGAGGAGAAGAAAGCTGTCAACATGCAACTGGCCACCGCTTGGAAGTGATTACATAGATATTTTTATACCCCAAGCAGGCTCCAAAGAATCTTTCCTCAAGTAGACAGCAAATGTTGGAGATGTGATGGAGAAGAAAGAGGTCATTGGGAACATATTTTCTGGGAGTGTAATGAGTTGGCTGCCTTTAAAGATTCTCTGCAGACTGATCTGTTAGAGATGCTGGGTGAGCAAATTGGAGTGACTAGGGAAATGATTTTTTTGAGCCGTGATACAGAGTTGGAATTGCATAGACATAAAGCCTTTCTGAGTCTAATTATGATGGCTGTCAAAAAAGCAATAACTAGAAAATGGAAATCAAAGTCTAAATTAACTTTATTAGAACTAACAAAGACAGTAACAGAGATAAAACAACTGGAAATGGGATCTTTAGAAAAGGGTAGGAATAAATTACACAGAAGAAAATGGGAAATGTGGGACAACTACATGCAGAGGAGGAATGATGCTTAAAAAAAAGGCAGGATCTGAATGAGCTATGTAATGGTTGACTGACAGTGGCTGGATATATTAAAAGTAATGTGTAATGTTTGCAGCTACAGTTGTGTCGGCACAGTTTGTAAGTTATAATGTTTGCAACTCAGATTGTGCCACTATGATTTATTTTCATTTATATAAATGTAACATTGCCTGTGTCACACATGATAATTTAATAAAGATGTTTCTTGTAAAAAAAAAAAACAAAAAAACGGCAACTGGCCACTCTTCAGTGTGTCAGTGCATCTTTTATCACATGTGACCAATGGCACATCAAGACCAGCAGGCACTGCTGTAACTGTCACACCGCATTGTGTCTCTGTGACTTTGAGAAACACTTTAACACATATTTTATTAATGCACCCTGTGATGGAGCAACAGTTTTGGACCTAAATTTAGAGATGCTGTCCAAAAGCAAGCAGGAAGGCAAAAGCTTCTCAGTAGGAATACGGTTTTCTACCCACTCTCCAAAGGACCTTCTGAAGAAACCAGAAGTGAAGGGAGAAACTGTGGTTCTGCAAATCCCAAGGGTTGACTGGGTCCTTTTGATAATAGAGCCCTCCCTAGTGGTATGGGGGGAACAATTGTGGACATCGTACCCACGGCAGAGGTGGACCATAAGTCCAAGGTTTTCAGGGTCCTTTTTCTAATAGGCCTTTTCAGTATTCCTGACTGGTCGCCCAACTGCCACAATCTGGAAGCAGTCAGGGGGACACTTATCCCTTGCACCTGATAGCCTAGACATCCATCATCCAGGGATTTTGGATGCAGAGGATTATAAGCAGAGGTTACACAATTTCCTTTTCTTTCTTAACCCTCTTACTCAAGAAAACTTCCTGATGTTACATCAATAAGTGGGTTGCAAATTGGCTCACAGACAAGACCCACAGAGTGAAAATTGCGGATTCCAAGTCAGACTGTAGATCAGTAACCAGTGGAGTCCCACAAGGCCCGGTCCTGGGCCCTCTTCTGTTTCGCATCTACTTCTCAGAAGTCCAGGCCAACACAGAGTGACTTTGGCTTACCAAGATCACTGATGACTGCAAGCCAGGAGTCATTATCAACTCCCCAAGTGATGCAAACATCCCACAAAAGGGCCTCTCTGAGACCAATGACTGGTGTCAGAACCATGACCTGAAGCTTAATGCCAAAATATGTGTTATGATCCCCTTTGGAAAAAACTCAGTAGCCATGAATTGCCACATTGATGGGAGGGGCCATAAGAGATCTGGGCACCCAGGTCGACTGCCACCTCACATTTGACCACCACATTGCCACTATGGTCAGAAAGTCCTTCTATGTGGCACATCTTTTAACCAAAGGTTTCGCATCCAGGAAGAAAGACGTCCTCACCCCTCTCTACTCATCCCTCATAGACCATTCGTTGAATATAACGTCCTGTTTGGCATGTACCTGACCAGACACCTACAACAGCTGGAGAGGCCACAAAAGTACCTCACAAAAAGGATCCTAGGCCTTAAACACATATCCTACATGGACAGACTCAAGAAACTTTAGCTGTTCTCAGTCTCTTATCATCTACTTAAGGTGATTTCTGTTTGACTTACAAAGCCATGTCTGACCCAGCTGTACTTGAAATGCTACACCTAAAAAAATCCCAACCCCCCCCATGCCACACGCTCCAGAGATCACAACCTCATTACCACAATTAACAGAACATGCTGGAGGAATAGGTTCATCTCCCAAAGACTGCCCATACTCTGGAATAAGCTTCCCATTCATGTCAAGCAGAGCACCTTGCTAACCATCTTCAAGAGAAATCTTGAGTGGATAGGTAACAAAGTTCACTCAAGGGATCATTCCAGTTTCCCTATTGGATAGGGGCACTGTGAACTAACATCAGGTGGCACAGTGCCTGGACAATTGTTTTGGGCTAGGCTTGTAAAGGCTCCAGGACCATTAGCCTAGTACACACCTATGAACCTATGTGCCACCCCATCAGCACTAGAAATCAAAATGCTGCTAAACAAGGAAGTCATTCAAGAGGTCCCACCAGACCAGCAAGGATCTTGGGGTTTATACAAGGTTCCTTTTGGTAACAAAGACGAACAGGGACCTCAGGCCCATTTTGGACCTCAGTAGCTTAAACCAATATGTGAAACAGATGACATTCTGGGTAGTTATGGTACAGTCCATCCAGCCATGATTGAGGAAGGAAGATTGGATGTGCTTGATAAACCTCCAGGACACATACTGCCAAATAAAGATTGTCAGGTGTTCCGGAAGTTTCTCCACTTAGGTTTATAGATTCATAATTTAGTACTAGGATAACTGCTGTTGTTGGCCATTTCAACCGTAGTCAATTACTTCCTATGAGAATCAAACCCTGCATATTGTGTTTGTAAGGTAAACACCTTAACCATTATGCCAACCTCCTACTCTTGTGACTGGGAGACAGTCACTTCCAGTTTGGAGCTCAGCCCTTTGATCTCACCAAAGCATCCAGGATGTTTACAAAGTGCAAGGCAGTGTTTGCAATCCATCTCAGGCTGTAGGGGCTCCAAGTGATACCATATTTGAACAACTGATTTGTAACAGCTTCCACCTGGAATATCCTTATTCAAGCCAGGGAGTCCTTGCTCCACCTTTACTTACAACTAGGAATAACTGTCAACATGACTGAGTCCAAGCTTCAACCAGTTCAAACCATAAAATTCATTGGAGACCATCTGGATGCAAAGTGATTGATAGCCAAACTTCCAGAATCCAGAATTCTCTCACTTAAGCAGCAGGTAGTTGCTGTCCTTTCCTGTCACAAACCTACAGCAAGGTTGATTTTGCTTTTTCTTGACTCAGTGGCAACTACCATTACCTTAGTCGCCCTAGCCATATTTCTTATGAGTGTGCTGCAGTGGACCCTCACAATGCAGTCATCAGTGAGGTGTCAACCCATGAATTTTCCAGTGTCCCTTATGAAAATTTGTAAAACTCATATTCAGTGGTGGCTAGACTCTCTGATAGTGTCTCAGGGTTGACCTTTTGTTCTTTTCTCTCCTCAGGTCACAGTGATCCCGAACAGTTCTCAGTTGGAGTGAGAGGCATTTTTTGGGAAAGACTTGTCCCAAGGTGCATGGACCCTTCAGAGGCTAGTCTTCACATCAGTATCCTAGAGATGAGAGCATTCCTCCTAGTATTGTAGGCCTTTTAGGACTCCTTCCCAAAGGGTGTGATCTCCATCCAGATGGACAATATGTCAGTAATCTGGTACATCAGCAAACAAGGAGGAACACAGTCTTACCCACTGTGTCAAGAGGCCGTAATCATTCGGCAGTGGGCAATATCTTCTCATCCCTTTCTGATAGCAAAGCACATACCTATGAAGCAGTGTCACTGGTGCAACAGGAGGCACACTTGCCTTAGATGCAGAAGGCTTAAGGTTCGATTCCCATACCAAGTAGACTGATTGCTGACACCGAAATGCAGCATAGGGATGCTGTCCTTCTGATGGCACTTTAAACTGAGGCCCCATCTGGTTGAGTTGGTGATAACTCAGGTGGATGTAAAAGATCCCACATCACCGATCAAAAAGATGCAGCATAAAAACATTATTTACATATCTACAAAATGTACATATTTGCAGGCACATATGCACCCTTCTTTTTTTTAATACTATCGTTTTTCGTATAATGTCCTGATTGTTATTTTTCCATAATTGATACTCCTCCTCTTCTTTAACAACCCTAAGATAATTTTTGCCGTAACTTTTTCCTGAATTTCACCACTCTTATATTTCAAAAAAAACATGCTCTGTTGTCGCTTCCTTCCCCACAAAATAAGCACTCTCTTTCAACTTTCTTTTTATGTGGGATATTCCCCTTTACAGGTAACTTATTGCCAGTTTCCGTAGAAAATCCAAAGACTGTACTTTCTTGGTACACCACTTTTTCCTTACCTTAATGGCTTTAATCACGCCTGGTAAATTTTCCTATGGGTTTACATAATAATAGTGTTTCATCGCCTTATTATACCACATCCTCCTGTCTTTCTCTATAACATCATTTTTTTATTTTCCATTTTATCAGGTTTTTTTATTTTTTTATTTCTTCATTTACATATTATTTTTCCCTTTTCCTTATTCTTATCATCTCTCTTTTTTTTTGTATTTACACCTAAACATTTTCAGCATTAATTTCTCATTCTCTTCTTTTACTCACTTTAATACTCTATACAAGAAGCAGAATAAACTGTTTAGTAACCCCAGTCCCCCTTCATCTTCACTCATATGCAACACCTCTTTTCACTAGGTTTAATCTTGAACCCCATATGAAAGAAGACACCAATTGCACAACTTCCTTTTCATATATTTCTGGGATCATTTAAACATTTGACATTTAATCTATTGTTCCCATTAATACAGAATTCACAAGACAAACCTTTCTCCTGAATGCTAATCTGTACTTCCTCTACAGAAGATATACTTCTTTCATTTATTTTATTAAACCTTCCAGTTGCATCATAACTACATAATTTAACACCCCCCCCCATTTTCACCATATCATGCAAACCCTTACTTTTACCTTCATTCGAGCTCATCCCCATGTCCTTTCCACTTTGAATTATAGCTTTCTGTTTGTCCTATGTATAGGAGCCTTAACTGTGTAGCTCTGAAATTTCCCTTAAATAAGGTAACCCCAAACTACCGTGTTCTGTTTGAAGGAACAACTTATCCCACTTGACCTTTGCCCTCTTCCCCTCCCAGATGAACTCTTTCAGCTCTTTATTAATCGCTGTCCACAGCTTCTCCTCTGATTGTAAAAGTATGCCTGACTTCTGTATAAAACTAAAGAAACTAAAACCATTTTCACTGCTTGTATCTTGCTATACATATCCATAAAATTCTAGTTTCTCAGTATTTGTGTTATCTTTCATTTAGTCTATTCCCACATATCCTTAGCTACCATAACAGAATCCCTTTTAACCCACACTCCTAAGAACTTCATTGTATCATGTCCCCATAAATATGGGTATTGCTGAACCAATTCATGTGTGGGTAAGTAGTTTACAGCTAACTCCTTTGTTTTACCTTTGTTAATGTTTTGTCCCGAAAAGACTTGACAATGTCTCAGATTGTTCCACAACACTGAAATGTCCTTTTCTGTTTTTATCAAATACACAGTAGTATCCTTTGCAAATAAAGACAATTTTTCTTGATTACCACCAAGTATATCCTTGAATTTCAAAGTCCATTATTTCCTTTTCGAATTGTTCTAAATATAAAACAAATAAAGGGGAAAGAGGACACTTTTTCCTGGTTCTTCTATTGAAACAGAACTGATCAGAGGGGAACCACCCCAGTTTAATTTTTGGCTCTGATCCCTCATATGGCCTCCTAATTAACCTTATTATTGTGTCAGGGAATGCAAATGCTTCCATTTCCTTATTCATAAAATCCTAACTTACTCTATTGAATGCTTTCTTTATCAAGACCCTCCAATAAAAGTGATGTTTTCTTACATTCTGCTTCCCTGTGGATCATCATTGTTCTATTAATTTTTTCAAATGTTTGCCTCTCCTCCATAAAACCAAATTGATCAGGTCTATATCACTTTATCAAATGGCTATTCAGTGAATAACCATTCGTCAAATCCTTAGTTTTCGAAGCCACTGTTCATTGAACGGTAAATTTTAAGTAGAGCAAATCAACCATTGGCCAATCAAGCAACCGTAAAAAAAAAAAAAATGTAAAACCTACCATGGTGGGGGGGGTTATGCCCCCCACAGCCCCTATAACTAAATATACCAACTTTGAGATCACACTACAGTGGGAAGAAGGACAAACTCCAGATGGTGGCCTACCACTGATGTACTCTAGTTAAAATTTGCTATTCCATGAAGAGCGGCTTTGACAAATAGGGGTTTGATGAATGATTATTTGCTGAATAGCCATTTGATATAGTTACAAAAGACCACCAGAATCCTAATGAAATCCAGAGATAAGGCCTGGGAGCACTGGCGCCTAACAAAAAAAAAACCTCAGATGGGCAATCCTTCCTTGAACTACACAATAAGATGAAAAAGCAAATAAAATTAGACAAATCCCTCTTCTATAAATCCACCCTAAACTCTACCCACCATAATCTTAAGCAATTCTGGTCCACTATTAACTCTATCCTCCACCCAGGGAAGGTAGACACCCCCCTGCTGTCTATTTCCCCCTCCTTCAGCAGTATTGCTGAATCCTTCAACAAACACTTCACTGAAACTATAACATCTCTAAACAAGCAACATTTCCCTACATCAACCCCCCAACTCCTAACCCTAAACCCCCCACTCCTCTTTTCTTCTTCACCTCAGTACCTACCTCTAACATAAAAAGAGTTTTGTTAAAACTTAAACCCACCACACTCGCAGCTGACAACCTCCCCTCAGAATACTTAAAAATTGCAGCTGATGCACTAGCTTACCCAATTTCAATATTAATCAACCGTTCTGTAACTGAAGGCTATGTTCCCTCTTTATGGAAAATATCCCACATCATTCCCCTCCACAAGGGCAGCCCCTCCACCGACCTCTCCAATTACTACCCCATCGCCATCCTCTCCCCTCTCTCCAAGATACTTGAAAAATGTATCAACACTCTGGTCTCCAACTACCTCCTAGCTAATAATCTCCTCTCCAAAACCCAACATGGTTTCAGGCCATACCACAGCACTACCTCCGCTTTGCTGTCCTTCACCAACACTATACTTCATCACAAAAACAATGGCCTCCTTTCCACTGCCGTATTTCTGGATCTTTCAAAGGCCTTTGACATGGTATCTCATGAGCTACTACTCTCTACTCTCCCCAACCTCTCCTTCTCAAAATCAGTGGTTTCATAGCTATCTACACGGACACTAACAATCAGTAGTCTGGGATGATAACCTATCTCCTCGCCTCCCAGTTACTCTCGGAATTCCCCAAGGGTCTATCCTTGGCCCCCTACTATTCTCACTTTTTACTAATAACCTACATAATGCTACCAGACAAGCATCTCTTATAAAGTACGCAGATGACTCTACCCTCATCTGCTCTGCCTTCTCTCAACCAGAACTCTAACAAATCACACAGGAATCATTCTCTTCTGTAGAAAGCTGGTTATCCAATGCTCAACTCCTACTCAACCCAAGTAAGACCAAACTTCTCCTGTTCCAACCCTCCAAATCCACCCAAAACTCCCCCCACTTCAACATTCTCGGCAAAGACAATACCAACATCTCTCCATCAGAACACACAAAATTACTCGGTGTGGAGATTGACAACAAACTTAGATTTGACACCCACATATCTCTCACGATAAAAAAAGTTTACAAGAAACTTGGTGCATTATATCGAAGCCGATAATACCTCACCAAGTCAGCTAGAATCTCCATAGCCAATTCCCAGCTAATCTCCACCCTACTCTATGCATCTCCCATACTTACTAACCTTAGACAGACAGACAGACAGACCTACACAAGCTGGAAGCCTGTTACTACAAAATTGCTAAATTTATCACTGGGGCCTCCTACCACAGCTATCATTGTATCTTCCTTAAAGAACTAAACTGGCTAGAACTCCCAAAACTCCTTCACCTTAATCAACTCACCCTCGCTCATAAACTTATTAACCACCCCCTTAACATCCCTTCCCTTCAAACCCTTCTCCAACCCTATCACTCCACTAGGCCCCTGCAATCAAGTAACAAAAATCAACTCGTTATCAAACCCAAAAACTCAGCAGGAGAAACTCTATTTTCCTGTGCCATATCAAAACTTTGGAACAATCTTCCC
The DNA here is from genome assembly GCF_019279795.1 of Protopterus annectens. Lineage (NCBI taxonomy): Eukaryota > Metazoa > Chordata > Ceratodontiformes > Protopteridae > Protopterus > Protopterus annectens. The sequence goes on along the minus strand of NC_056737.1, from coordinate 1,081,230,171 downwards.
CCCTCCTTAACTACTCTACTTTCCAGCAGCCTTTTCAAGACTGCACTCAAATCCCACTTAAATTTGCACTGGCTTTGTCCTTGCTCTAATCTAGACTAACACTCCCCACCCCTCTCTCCCTCCCCCACGTAGACTTTTAACCCAACTGTACTACTGCTACTACTAACCGCAGTCAGAATAAGATAGTTGACTTTACGTACTTTAAAATTTGTCTGACAACTTTGTTACAACTTTTATTATAAACAACAATAAGCTATCTTAACTTGCAACCATTTAATGTATATAGTGTTGATAATCAATATCTAGTTACTGTATTAATGCCAACAACCAATAATGTTGTTTCCTATTGCTTCAACTTTGTATCACTACTTATCATGTACATGTTGTGGAGCTTTTCTCCCCGGGCATCCGCTGAAAAAGGACCTGCGCCCAGTCAGAATTTCCCGGTAAACAAATGTAAATAAATAAATAAATATAGACCCCCCCCCCATTGATCTATCTCTATTGATTTTGGCAACACCTTTGCCATTCCTTTAGCCATTATAGACATAAACACTTTATTATCATGGTTTAGAATTGAAATGGGCCTATATGAAGCTGGATCTGAGGGGTCTTTACCATCTTTAGGTATTATTGACTCTTCGGCTGACACACACATCCTCCAAAAGGGCCTTACTAAGACAGACACCTGGTGTCAAAGTTATGGCCTCAAGCTAAATGCCAAAAAATGCATAGTCATCCCATTTGGGAAAAACAAAACACCCATGAATTACCACATAGGTGGTAGCCCCCTTAATTCAGAAGAGGTAATAAGAGATCTGGGGACCCAGGTAGATAGTAATCTCTTCTTTGACACTCATATTGCCAAAGTAGTTAGGAAATCCTTCTATGTGGCCCATCTAATTACTAAAGGGTTCGCATCTAGAAATAAAGAGGTTCTAGTGCCCCTCTACTCATCACTCATTAGACACATCATAGAGTATAATGCCCCATTTCGGATGTACCTCACAAGACACTTCCAACAGCTGGAAAGACCACAAAAGTACCTCACCAAGAGGATTACTGGTCTCAAACATATGTCCTATGCAGCCCGACTGAAAAAACTCCGGCTGTACTCAGTGGCATATCGCTTACTCAGAGGTGACCTCTGCCTGACTTGCAAAGCCATGTCCAACTCAGAATTGATGGACATGCTCCACCTAAAGAAATCCAAGTCACTGCGAGCCACGCGCTCTAGTGAGCTAAACCTCACCACAACAATAAATAGAACATGCTGGAGGGATAGATTCCCGTCACAGAGTCTCCCCGTGCTTTGGAACAAAATTCCAAATTACATCAGGCAGAGCCCCTCACTAACACTCTTCAAGAGAAACCTTGACGAGTGGATGGGTAACAGAAAATACACCCCTGGGATCACTTCATTGGCTCTGCTTGACAGAGGGTCAGTTAATTAATCAATGGAGAGGCGAAAGCTGACACACTCTGGCTAGGCTTATAAATGTCCTCGGGCAGATAGCCTAGTACCTACCTATGAACCTATAGCTGCCACAGCTTTCTTCCAGGATGTTGGTGCTTCTCCTTCTCTTGTAATACTGTTAAACAAAACTTTCCAAATTTGTATCACTTTCTTCCCTCCTAACTTCCAAACTTCCACAGGAGTACCATCTGTTACTAGAGACTTTCCTTTAGATTGCTTCTTCTTCACAATTTTTATCTCATCTCCTCCTAACTCTTAATAGTTGAGTCTCATCTGTGTCTTAATTTCAGCATATTTAATTCTTGAGCCATTGTGTTAAAACCTTTGTGCTTGGGAGTTATTAAAAAACAGTTACTTAACAGCAATCTTTCTAAGCTCTTGCATATTATCCAGGTAGCCCCTTATTTTCTCTTTAGCACTCTGCAATTGCACCTCTTCTTGTTCTGTGGGATTCCCCTTATTCTGAAATACTTTGTTTGTCAGTCCCTTTAAATAATTCTTGCTGCTTCTTGACCATATCTCTTTTTCTTTTATTTCTACTCTGTTTTTAAATTCCACTTTCATTTTATCCAACTCACTAGCTGTATCTTCTGAAGAAAGTTCTGTCATCCCTAATAACTCCCAAACAAATTCTCTAACACATTTTTGTGGAGTTTCCCATACTTCACTTATTCTTCATTTCTTACATCATTTTTCCATTGAAAAAAAATAAAGCTTTGTGCTTCTTTTTAAATTCAGTCTGTCATTCAGACCAGTTTTTATCAAAGTCCATCATGGTTAACATTGATCCTTCCATAGCCTCAGTACTACCCTTCTCCAATTTCATCCTATAATTTCTCATTTATTCTTTTTATTCCCTTTCCTATTTTAAAATAGGACCAAATGTCCCCAAAAAATACTGGATTACTATCAACTCCCTGCTCCACACTGGTTCTCCTACCATCCATAACCCTTTCCCCTATCACTGTCCCTCTGAAACTGCAGACTTGCTCAACAAACACTTCATAGACAGCATCTCCAAACTCCTACCCTCTGGTAACTCTGCTCATCCCAACTCTTCTGTGTCACCCTCACCCCCCTTAAACCTCTATCCTCCTCTGTCTCTCAGCCCTTTACCTTGCACCTGTTTCTACTAAATATATCCACTCCCTGCTTCTTAAACTAAAACCATGCTCTCCCTCTACTAATAAACTCCCCTCTCAATTTCTGAAAATTGCTGCTGACTCTATTGCATATCCTGTATGTATCTTAATCAACCACTCTATTCAGAAATCTAGCGTACCAGAAATATGGAAATCCTGCTATACCACTCCTTTGCACAAAGATGGCAACTCTTTTGAACCCTCTAACTATAGATGAGTTGCTATTTTCTCACCGCTGTCTAAGACCCTTGAAAAATGCATACATACTCAACTACTGTCCTATCTCAGTCAAGAAAACCTGCTCACCCCCCTTGCAACATGGTTTCCACCCTAAACACAGTACCTTGACTGCCTTACTATCCTTTTACTCAAACGGTTGCAGAAGCTAGTGATAACAACCTCCTCATCTCTTGCCTATTCCTCGATCTCTCTAAAGCCTTCGACACTGTCTCATCCCATCCTTATTAACAAACTCTCAGACCTAAACCTTTCTACTTGTACTCTTGGCTGGTTCTAATCCTACCTTACTGGCAGAAAACAAGCTGTTAGATGGCAGCAGGCTTTCTCACCCTTCCTTGCTGTTCAAACAGGTGTACCCCAAGGCTCCATACTTGGACTGCTCCTTTTCAACATTTTTACCAACAACCTGCATTCATCCTGCAGTCTGTCATCTGTAATACAATACACAGACGACTCTGCTCTCTTATCTAGCTACAGTACCATCTCTGAACTACACACACTAACAGAATTCCTTTATCTCTGTTGAAAAATGGCTCAGAAACAATCAACTAATCTTTAACCCTAAGAAAACTCAACTCCTTCTCTTCCTACCTCAGACACTCTCTCACCTTAAATCCAATTTTTCTCTTTCCCCCCTAGACGGCACTACTATCTCTCCTGCCTTACACATGAAACTCCTTGGGGTAATAATTGAGTGACTAAAATTTGACTTGCACATACAACAGGCCATAAAAGAATACCAAAACTTGGACTACTTTATAGGAACAAAAAATTCCTCACTACTGCCACTAAACATGTTCTTGCACAGGCATTTCTCTTACCCAGCCTTCTACATGCTTCCCCCATCCTTACCAATATCCAAACTACCTCAGTGCAGAAACTGGAGCAAATATACAACAAAATTACCAGATTTATTCTAAACCAACCACTCTCTTCACATCACTGCCTTTCACTAAACAAACTTCATTGGCTGGAATTTCTGCACCTTCTCCTACAATCGCAACTCCACACTACCTTTTCCATACTCGACAACCCCTATGCCTGCCCTGCTCTCTCCTCCCATGGTTACTCTCTACTCACCCCTCCCCCCGGCCTCTCCGGAGTGCTGATCAGCATCTTCTCAGTTTATAAACCCAATAGGAATACTGGCAAACTTACACTCTGTCTCACTAAATTGGAACAAACTCCCTCTCCATATTAGATCCAACCTTTCCTTTCCCTGTTTTAAACAGGAGCTTAAATCCCACCAGCTTGAAATGATGCCGTTACCTTGACCACACGTAGCCTTAGTTTGTCCTACTGTATAACCTGTTGCATCGCCTAACTTTCTGTCTCTGTTAATAACTTCTGCTTAAACTAATCTCTTAAACCCTCAGCTCTACTAGTATAGCCGTACTATAGCCCCCTCCCATTCTCCACACTACCCCCCCACTTCCTATCAATGTCTATACATTGTCCTTCTTTTGAACGACGACTATCTTTTTGTTTTTACTCTCATATGTAGTAAATTTAGACCACTGCTATCAGTGCAATCCTTAATGTCCATAATTTTTTCTTTTGTTTTTCTCTTTATAATTAATTTCATATTTGCATTGTTATTAATAGTTTTTGTCCTGTTTGTTTATCTTTGCTTATGTTTGCTGGGGCTCTTTCCCCTTGGGTCTCCACTGAAAATGGGTTGCTTACTGTCAATGCAATGCAAATAGCAGTTTTACTTAGTTTGTTGCTGCCTTCCTTTCTTGTTTGCTTCATATGTTTTAGTTACTCCATTATCTGCTGCCACAAAACCAGACACTTTTCAGTTTGTTTTTCCTTTCCTATTTTACATTCTGTCACTGCTGCATAACATTTAACTGCGGCATTCTCTGCAGCCATATCATCTCATTCCTTGTCCACATTACCATCCTCAGCACTTCCGGAAATGTTATCTTCCATCTCACCCCATGAAACAGCAGAACTGTCACCTGAATCATCCTGCATGGTTACTTTTAACAGAACATTGTCTGCAAGCCTTCCTGACTCATGGTCTGTTATCTGCACCACTTCAACTGACCTGCTTACTTTGTATCCATGGAAACAGCTAACTGCTGCTCATTTTTAGCATCCACCACATAGGAATCCTTGTTTATATTCTGAAGCTGCATATCGAAGAAATTTTTCTCCATATTCTCACTTTCCACCTCCAAACTCTCCATAGCATTTCTCTTCTCCTCCCTGCTGCTTCCTCTAGGGCTCTTTGCCGTTGTAGAAGCCCTCCATCACCATCTAGCAACCTAAAGGGTAGGGGAAGTTTCTCAATGCCATATCTACATTTCCCCTAGTAGTATAAATACCACCCATGTCTCACCTGTAAAGAGGCTGTTAGCCTAGTAGGAGTAGGACTAACCTGACCAGCAAAAGGATAAATAAAATAAATAAATAAAAATGCCAGGGGAGTCCAATGTTCTGGAGGACAGGTTGAGTAGGCCTATCCTCCTCACTCATGGGAAGTCCAGTGTTACAGACAGGTTGAGCAGGCTTATCCTCCTCACTCATGGGAAGTCCAGTGTTATAGACAGGTTGAGCAGGCCTATCCTTCTCATTCACAGAAAGTCCAATGTTCTAGAGGACAGGTTTAGTAAGTCTGTCCTCCTCACTCACAGGAGGTCTAGTGTTCTGGAGGACAGGCTGACTAGGCCTATCCTCATCCCTCATGGGAGGTCCAGTGTTATAGACAGGTTGAGCAGGCCTATCCTTCTCACTCACAGAAAGTCCAGTGTTCTAGAGGACAGGTTTAGTAAGTCTGTCCTCCCCACTCACAGGAGGTCTAGTGTTCTGGAGGACAGGCTGACTAGGCCTATCCTCCTCACTCATGGGAAGTCCAGTGTTATAGACAGGTTGAGCAGCCCTATCTTCCTCACTCACAGAAAGTCCAGTGTTCTAGAGAACAGGTTTAGTAAGTCTGTTCTCCTCACTCACAGGAGGTCTAGTGTTCTGAAGGACAGGTTGAGTAGGCCTATCTTCCTCACTCATGGGAAGACCAGTGTTATAGACAGGTTGAGCAGGCTTATCCTCCTCACTCATGGGAAGTCCAGTGTTATAGACAGGTTGAGCAGGCCTATCCTTCTCACTCACAGAAAGTCCAGTGTTCTAGAGGACAGGTTTAGTAAGTCTGTCCTCCTCACTCACAGGAGGTCTAGTGTTCTGGAGGACAGGCTGACTAGGCCTATCCTCATCCCTCATGGAAAGTCCAGTGTTATAGACAGGTTGAGCAGGCCTATCCTTCTCACTCACAGAAAGTCCAGTGTTCTAGAGGACAGGTTTAGTAAGTCTGTCCTCCCCACTCACAGGAGGTCTAGTGTTCTGGAGGACAGGCTGACTAGGCCTATCCTCCTCACTCATGGGAAGTCCAGTGTTATAGACAGGTTGAGTAGCCCTATCTTCCTCACTCACAGAAAGTCCAGTGTTCTAGAGAACAGGTTTAGTAAGTCTGTTCTCCTCACTCACAGGAGGTCTAGTGTTCTGAAGGACAGGTTGAGTAGGCCTATCTTCCTCACTCATGGGAAGACCAGTGTTATAGACAGGTTGAGCAGGCTTATCCTCCTCACTCATGGGAAGTCCAGTGTTATAGACAGGTTGAGCAGGCCTATCTTCCTCACTCACAGAAAGTCCAGTGTTCTAGAGGACAGGTTTAGTAAGTCTGTCCTCCTCACTCACAGGAAGTCTAGTGTTCTGGAAGACAAGTTAAGTAGGGCTTTCCTCCTCACTCATGGGAAGTCCAATGTTCTAGAGGGCAGGTTGAGCAGGCCTATCCATCTCAATCATGGGAAGTCCAGTGCTCTAGAGGATATGTTGAGAAGGCCTATCCTGCTCACTTGTGAGTGGTCCTGAGCTCAGTTTGGCAATGGTGGATCAGATTTTCACCCACTGGGGCCAACTGTGGTGCACCCTTTTTGCTTCCCTCACCAACAAAAAATGCAGCAGGTACTTTGCCCTACTCCTGCAAGAGGGAGAGTCCCCCAGGGATGCTGTGACCCATATTTGCCCCTCCCAGTCTTCTTTATGCCAATCTGACCACTTCCCTCATTCTAAAGTTTCTGCAGAAGGTAATGTGGAGTAAGGCTACAGTGATCCTCATTGCTTTCTTCTGGCCTCAACTGGTGGTGTTTCCCTTCCTCTGGTCTTATCTGATTTGCCCTCCATGGGTGTTGGTCCTGCTTCAGATCTTCTCTCTCACCCCTCTGTGAAGTCTCACCCAGACATTGAAGCCCTCAAGTTGACTGCATGGTTTCTCCATTTATTATGATGGTTAGATAGTCCAAGCTTTCATCCCAAGTTGTACACATTCTGACTTCTTCCCAGAAGCCTTCGACTAGGAAGATTTACAAAAGCAAATGGAAAAGATCTTCAATTTTGGCTTCTAGTAGGAATATTGATCCCTTTTCAGCAATTGTCCCTGCTATCTTGGAATTCTTGGCTTCTCTTTTTTTACAGTGGTTCTAGTTCCTCTGCTGTCAAGGTTCAGTTGGCTGCTACTTCCAGTTTTCTTCATATTAGGGAAAATCAGTCACCAGTTGTGTAATTGAAATTGCCCAAGGCCCTTCTTAATCCACCCTTAGAGATCCTATTCCCCCTTGGGATATTACCATCCTTCTGCAAGCTTTGACTAAACTCCCTTTAGAACCTGCTGCTACAGTTGATTTAAAATAGCTTTCCAGAAAAACTGTTTTTGGTAGGGGTTGCCTCTGCACAAAAAGTATCCGAACTCCATGCTCTTTCATGTAAAGTTCCTTACTTATACATTCATAGGTTCACATGAGACTGCTAGGCTAATGGCTCAAGAGCCATTACAAGCCTTGTTAGTTTTACCCAGATTTTGTCCAATTTTATATCCCTTGGAGAAAGAACAAGAGTCAGCAAGTGGGGTTTTGACAGTATTTACAAACTGCCTCAGTCCATAAAGGACATGGGCACCACCCTAGGAGTGAATTTACAATTTCCCATCCATTGATCCAGATTACACTTGAAGATGATTAGGAAAGGGCTCTGCTTCACATGAATAGGAAGCCTATTCCAGAGGAGGGACAATCTCTGGGACACATATCTGTCTGTCCAGCATGATTTATTCATGTCAGAAATCAGGTTTAGATCTTCAGAGTGGGATAACCCTTGTGCATTTAGTTTTGCGAATATGCAACATTCTCATTAGGGCTACGTCATAGACTGCCTCATAGGTCAGGCACAGATCTCCCCTCAGTAATCGGTAGGAAACTGCATATAGTGATGGGGCTTTTAATCGATCCACATATGACGTGGTTATACTCTGTATTTTTTGGGTGTTTCTCCACAAGGATAGAGTCACTTTGAAAGTAAACTCATCCCTTCCTGCTAAGGTGGCGTCAGAATTATCACTTAACCAGTCTATCAACCTCCTTTTTTTCTTTCCCTGTTTAATGAAGCAAAGTACTTGCTACACCTTTTGGACATGCACTGTCAGCGTAGATTTTACTTGCATCATACTAATGGCAAAAAGACTGACAAGTTGTTTGTTTCCTTTTCCTCAGCAAAACTAGGCAAAGGAGTGACCTAGGTCACTGTTTCTCACTGACTTTCTAAAGGTATTTCCCATGTCTACAATGAGAAGGGATTGCCCTTGCCTGGATCTCCTAAGGCTCATTCTACTAGAACAGTTACTACTTAAACTGCCTTTTTCTCGAAATACCAACTGATGACATTTGTGATGCACCTACTTGGTTGAAAGTCCATACCTTCATATCTCACTATAAGTTGGATTTACAGTCCCAGGTCTCCTCTGGAATATCCTTCTGTGAAACTTCCCAAGATTTATGTTAGCTGGGGTCTCTTTCTCATCAGTTGAGAAATAGACAGAAGAGACAACATTGATAAGGTTATGTTCTTACCATAATGATAGATCTGGGTTATCTGCTTCTGTTCTTCCTCAATTCCCCTCCCTCCTTCCCCTTTCCAGGTATCACTTTTTCCTTTGGTTCTGACCGAACTGATTGTTCCAAGGCTTGGTCATGTACTCTTCAAGCCCTGTGTCAGGAGCTATATTTTTTCCCCTGTGGTAATAGTGCACCAGTTTTTTATAGAGTATGGAAAAACAGGATCTGAGGTAATTTGCTATCAAGTGGGAATTAGGAGAGGAGCCTCAACCTTGGATCCAAAGTCTGAGAGTGTTTGAAGTCAGATCTGGAAAATCATTCATTGAGGAAGGACGGAAGCAGATGACATGCATCTGTCATTATTGTAAGTACAGAACTTTCATTTTCTTTGGCTTACAGACATCATAGATGAATATTATTAGTGACAACGTACTGTAGCAGTAAAAGGATTTTTAAAGAGAAAATATTTTATAGATGTAATATTGCAACAATTGAAGAATAAGTGTTTATGATTGATAAACAGTATATCAAAATGATGTGTTTGTTCTAGGAAATGCAGTGAAAAAAGGGAAGTGTTTTGTGCAAATCTAATTTACTTAGATGTTATGAAAAATGAACATTATTTTTGAATTTTTTTATTGCGCATCCACTGAAAGCAAAACTGACACTGCAAAGTAAGGAATGTATTTGCGCATTGTTGTTCCTTACAGAGGAAATGAAATATAAACGTTTTAGTTACACAGCGGTATTATAGGATGTTCTAAGATGTAAGTGGGATACACAGAACACCTGACACAGTTTGCAACTTTAGGTGCAATTGACATTGACTATGAATACGTACATTGTGGTTAGCATAGTGATAAGCTACATGATTTCAATCGAATGTCTTGCATGAATTAAGGAAATATGCAAGCATATTTTGAGACAATGATTTGCTATGTTTAAGTGAAATCCCCTGGTTCACAAAGTTTCTTTTGTCGTGAGCTGTTAAGTTTTACATTAAAGTTTCAGGTATTTTGAGTAAATGTACATGTTTTCCTTATTATCATGAGAATGGATATCCTAGGTGAGTTGAGAATAGCAGTACTAATCAAAATCTTGGGAAATTAGGTCTGTTTATATATGTATGGCAGTAGATACAATTATTGCTCAGTTTTCTTTCCCAAGGTAGAGAGGGAGAGAAAAAAGCCAATGGTCATCCTCGGGACCTTGTGAAAGGCATCTATGTGCTATGTATTACACTGATGTGTGTGTGTGTGTGAGACGATTACACATCTGACAAGTACATCATAGTATGTGAAAGAAATAAGACATCTGCATTTCAAATATTTGAGTTTTTCTTTGAGAAATATCTGACTTTTGAAATATTTAAAATTATATTTGACATTTTGCCTTTGCGAAACACGAATTTATACAATTTAGGATCAATGTATTTTGTTAGAATTTCATCAGTACAACAAGAGGGAGACAAGAACAGTATTGTATGATGAACCACAAACTCCAAACCAGTCACGGTGTAATTCTGTAGTATGTTTAATAAAACAAATCCAAAAAACTTTTTTCCCTAACGCCTCAGTTTGATTCGCCTTTATCAGAGTATACATTCACATAATCACATCCCCCCATTTTATACATATTAAACTATCCAATTACATAATTAAAAAATTAAAAATTAATCAATTCCCCATTAAAACACACATTACTGCTTTACAGCACACTTTTCCATATACATTCCTGATTTAAACCCACAGGGTTCATTGTTTTAAACTTTAAAATCATTACAGCTTCCTTTTTTCTTAGTAAATATTTTATTTGTTGTTCACTCATATATAAATTCATCTCTGCCCTATCTAAAACTGTTGCTTGCAACCCTAACGGGTTACCATTATGGCATTTATTAAAGTGCACTACTATAGGGCTTGTCTGTTTATTATTTTTTACATCTCTTAAATGCTCTTTTAACCTGCAGGAGAGCTGTCTTTTAGTTTCTCCTACATAAAATTTATCACAAGGGCATTTTAGCCCATAAACAACCCCTCTGTACGACAATCAAACACTCCATTAGTTTGAAATGCTATTCCATTTATACTTTCAAATTCCTTCACTACATATTTACACACACTACACTTTCCACATATTAAAGTGCCCTGCTTATCTATTTGTTTATTAATTGTCATGTTTGGCATTTTAAACTTACTGTGTACTAGAAAATCTTTTAATCTTCTCCCTCTTCTGATGGAGAAGCACATTTGTTTACAGTGTAAAAAATCCACCTCCCTTTTCACTACATTCCAGAAATATTTAACTTGTTCCATTAGCTTTTGCGACAATACAGAATAAGTTGAGGTGAAATAATTACATTCTTTTTCATCATTATTTTTGCCACAGCTCTTTCCATTCCCTTTATTTTTTTATAACCCTATCCAAACTTTTCTTCACATCAGCCTCCTTATAACCTCTTCTACAAAATTTTCTATAACTTTCATTTAATTCCTTCTTTGTTTCTACCGGGTCACTACATAACCTTTTCACCCTTAACAATTCAACATAAGGGATGGATTTAATAGTATGTGGCAGATGAAAACTTTCTCCATGTAAAATAAAGTTAGTTTCTTTAAATTTTCTATGGATACTAGTATTAATACATAAACCCTCTCTTCCCTTTAGAGTTACATCCAGATAATTCACTTCCTCACCCATTTGCAAACCATCTAAAAGACAGTTCTCCTGCAGGTTAAAAGAACATATAAGAGATATAAAAAATAATAAACAGACAAGCCCTATAGCAGTGCACTTTAATAAATGTCATAATGGTAACCAAGCAACAGTTTTAGATAGGGTAGAGATGAATTTATATATGAGTGAACAACAAGTAAAATGTTTACTAAGAAAAAAGGAAGCTGTAATGATTTTAAAGTTTAAAACAATGAACCCTGTGGGTTTAAATCAGGAATGTGTATGGAAAAGTGTGCTGTAAAGCAGTAATGTGTGTTTTAATGGGGAATTGATTAATTTTTAATTGTTTAATTATGTAATTGGATAGTTTAATATGTATAAAATGGGGGGATGTGATTATGTGAATGTATACTCTGATAAAAGTGAATCAAGCCGAGGCATTAGAGAAAAAAGTTTTTTAGATTTGTTTTATTAAATATACTACAGAATTACACCGTGACTGGTTTGGAGTTTGTGGTTCAGCATATCTTCGTGTATCAAGAAGTGGTTTACAAAGAACAGTATTGTATATCAACTACCGAGTACGTGAATATGCAAATTTGTCATACAGGGATCCCCCCCAAAAAAAAGGATTTAAAACTTTATTTCAAGAATTACTATCTTGCAGGCTATAAAGTGAATGAGACAAAGACGAAAGCTATAGTGACTAATTATATCCCAACCTGTCACCTAGTACAAACATACCTTTCCATGTGGTGACATGAAAAATTAAATTACAGCCGAGTGACACTTTCTGGTGCTTCTGCAATTAAATCCTACTGACTCCTTTAGATGTCAAATTTTGCTTGTTCATATTTGCATTAATAATTCCAAAACCATGCTATATACAAAGTATTAAAATATTTCATTTGAAAGCTTACATAGTAGGAAGCTCAACTGTAATGATATTTGACCTCTGTTTAGCAGAGGTAAAAAGATAGTCATTGTTTATATAATATGTATTTATGTTGTGATAAATGTCATATTTTTCTAAATATCTCGGTAACTGAGTAGCACAAACAGAACTGCTTAGCCTCATATGAAAGTTCTTAGTTGGATGAACAAACTGCTGTTGACAGTATGTGTGTAACTTGAGGCTTTGCTAAAGCATCCTATGTTCTTTACTAAATATTAAAAACATAGTGTTTAGTGTTTGCTGTAACTTAATAATCCAGTTTAAGACCTAGAACGTAAAAAATACTACCAGTATAAAAACAGTTTGTACAGGGGAGTTTGCCATTTACCTTTCTTTAGTAACCCCTTATGGTTCCAGAGATATGAACATTTTTTGAAATGTGAGGACAATGATCTGATCGGAAAGCTTAGGCTCCGCTCTTTGGAAATAACAGTGAAAACTTCAAGAGCTCCATTGGAGGGAATGACTTTGTTAAAATAGTCAGAAATCTGGATAAAGCAAGATCTAAAGCAGGCAGTAGAGATGTGAGATGAGATAACTGAAAATTATATCTAGGATAAGAAACCAGGGAATGTTTTACGTGGACGAAATTGACAAGGTAACAGTGGTAAATATGTTTATAGTCTCACTACTTTTATATGTAGGACAAGCATGTTGCTATCAGCCAGATAAGAATGTCTGTGGTTGTATTACGAGTGAGCTCACAAATTTTTCTGTGAGGGAAAGAGAGAGACAATCCAATGGGGCAGGATCCTGCTATCAAGAGAAAAAAGGTGATAGTGTATGCCAAACCTAGTAGCCAATTTTTAGACAAATCTGTTTTATTTATTATACTTGCTTGAAATGAAAAATTATATACCCAAGTAAAAAAAAATTATGTTGCCTAGCAGAAGGGAAGAGGACAGGTAATCCCTTCTAAATGTGTGGGAAGATATAGAAAATTTTTATTGGGCAGGTGGAAGGTTGGCATATGTAGGAACCTTTGCAAAATAGAGAGATTAAGCTGTGGCAGAAAAGTGTATTCCCTAGAGTAAGTAAAGGGAGGAGGAGAGAGCAACTAAAGCCCTCAGATATATGCGAAGAGAAACGTAATAATCTTAGAGATTGAGAACAGCTGGTGGAAGGCAATGAGCCACGAAGATGGGTGAAGAGAAAAGTGGACTTTAACCTGTCTTTGGAGTGACTATTTGAATTCTATAGGTTTGTTGTCAGAATATAAGGACACAGTATTAGAAGATTGCTGCCAAAAAGGCAAGTCAGTAGTAGTGGAGTTACTATTGGAAACAAGATTAGAAAAGGCAACAAATAAAAAGGTATTAAGTAGGGAATATATAGCCCTGCAGGAGATAAGAAATAAAAGTAAAACAAAAATGATTTAGATGTGGAGTGAAAAGATAAACCATCCCATAATTGCAAGGGGTATGGGAACAAATTGCTCGAGCTCCAATATATGCAGTTAAGGCAAGGTGATTAATAATATTTGCATGGAAGTGCCTGGTTAAATATTTCTACACACTGAGTACAGTGTTCAATATGTTTTGTAACTCTCCCAATTGGTGTTGGAGATGGGAAGAATAGGAAATGGGTACATGGGAACATATTTTTAGGAGTATAGTACATTACAACAGTTTAAAATGACTTGAGAAGGTTAGTAGGGGATATAACAGGGTTTGAAGACTATCTCTCTAAGGAACTGCTTTTAATACGCTGGAGTAGGAGAAATTTGCCAAAACATGCAAAGGTTTTACTGTCATTATCAATGGTAAAAAGTTTAAAAAAGCCATTACTGAAAAAGGGAAATTGAAAGAGGAGACGGAAGTAGGGGGTTTCAGAAAAACTATGGGAGAAATAAAAATCTTAAAAAGAAAGCTGGACATTCAGGGACCAAGAATCTTGTTTTTAAAAAAGTTGTCACAGTGGCAAAACAAAGAGGGGAAAGTTTGGAGAGTTGGCGACCGCAACATGAATTTTAATGAGTGGGGAGGGTATGAGTTTGGACGATCCCAATAAGTATGAGCTTTTTTTTCCACTTTTTTTCCCTTTCTTGTGGAACCTAAAATTGTGAATATTCTGGTTACAGTCCAACTGTACATAGTTATTAGTTAAGGGTGTTAACAGCTGTAGGAATTATCTTAATGATACGAGCAGGACAAGAATTGGGGGCTAGGGCAAAATTAGGAAGGGGATTCCAATGGAAGGTAGAGAATGATTTTTTTCAATGTAACTAACATTTGGGAAAGGGTCAGAAGGACATGGATGAAAGGAACAACTGAAAAACTATATTTTAGAATTACTCATTCCTATTCAAATATAGTCACTGTAATATATGGAGAGTGTCTTATTGTTATTTAGACTATGAGATATGCATAGGAAATGATGTTGTTGCAGAATATGGGATGTTCTCTATTGTGTAATTTTAGGCAGATATGACAATGTTGAAGGTTATTTGTATTGTGACATTGTATAACCTGGAATTTACAAACTTGAATTGCATAGAATTAAGTGGTTTAATAATGCCCGGTACATCACTGAAGCACATTAAGTGTTTGCTTATTTTTTAAAGAAATACTATCAAATTGTAAGGCAAAGATATAAAAATAGTTATCACACACTCTTCTAAGGGATGCCAGCATCAACCTATTCATTAGTCCACATAACATGAAAGGTGGATGGAAGAAGTGCTTCCAGCAGCTTCTGACTAAAGACGAAGTAACAGAATCTGCATTGTGCCATTCACAGACTGTAATGAAATAGGCAGAAGTAAGAACAGCACTAAAGAAAATGAAGCCAGGGAACGCTATCTGAGGCTAAGATAAGGTCATGCTTGATATGATCAAGATGTTGAGTAAGTTAGGGGAGAAATGGCTCCAGAGGGTAATCTTAGCAGTATGGACAGAGAGAGAGAGAGAAGCCATAACCCAGATGACTGGAGAATAAGCATTCTAGTGCTAGTGTACAAGAACAAAGGGGGCATTCAAAACTATGGGCAGTACACAGGTATCAAACTCCTGCCACACTGCATGAAAGTGCTGGAGAGGGTGATTGGAAAATGAATGGTAGTAGAAAGTAAGATGCAAAATGAACAATTTAGACTCAGATCAGGATACAGCACAATCAAGTTGATGTTTGCAATGAGACAGTTGTGAAAAAGCCAGAGATGAAGAAAGAGTCCAACTGGGAATTCCTAGACTTGGAGAAACCATATAATAAGGTCCCAAGAAAGCTAATATGGGCAGTCCAAGGATGGATCAAAGCGTGGGCAACATTGGTAGAAGTAGTCCAAGCTCCCTAAGGACTCGACACAAGTCCAAACAATGTTCAGACTCACAGAGAAGTCCTCACGGGGAGCAGGTGTGCAGCAGGGTTCAGCTCTGAGCCTAGTGCTATTCATATTGATGATGGACTACATTAGTAAACAGGATGGAGGGGGAAAATCAACAAAGATGGTGTATGAAAATAATACGGCATTGCAGGCAGACTCTGAACAAGAACTTCTGCAAATGTTATGGGAGTGGAATGCAAAACTGAAGACACATGAGATGAAAGTGAGCAGGTAAGGCAATTGTAATGGCAGGAAATGGGGGGAATCTGAAAAAGATGAGAACTGAGATAGAAGTGAAAATACTGGATCAGCTTAACAACTTCAGGTATCTGGGAGGGGTTGTTTAGAAGTATGGAAGTCTGAATGTGGAGGTCAAATCTAGAATCAGAGGGGCTGCAGACAAGTGGTACAGAATGTCTGGTGCAGTGTATGACAGAAGAATGACAAAGAAGATGAAATGTAAGGTGTCCAAAACAGTGATGTGACCAGCACTACTGTATAGTACACAAATCTGGGCAGTAAAGGCGCAGCAGCTGAAAAAGCTAGACTTGATGGAAATGAAGTGCCTAAGATGTGTAATAGGATGCACACTGTGGGACAGATGAAGAAATGAGGACATCAGAGCAGAAGCTCAAGTTACAGAGAAGGTAAAAGAGATGAGATTAGGGTGGTTCAGACAGAGAAGGTAAAAGAGACGAGATTAGGGTGGTTCAGACAGAGAAGGTAAAAGAGACGAGATTAGGGTGGTTCAGACAGAGAAGGTAAAAGAGACGAGATTAGGGTGGTTCAGATAGACAAGGTAAAAGAGACGAGATTAGGGTGGTTCAGACAGAGAAGGTAAAAGAGACGAGATTAGGGTGGTTCAGACAGAGGAGGTAAAAGAGACGAGATTAGGGTGGTTCAGACAGAGGAGGTAAAAGAGACGAGATTAGGGTGGTTCAGACAGAGAAGGTAAAAGAGACAAGATTAGGGTGATTCAGACAGAGAAGGTAAAAGAGACGAGATTAGGGTGGTTCAGACAGAGAAGGTAAAAGAGACGAGACTAGGGTGGTTCAGACAGAGAAGGTAAAAGAGACGAGATTAGGGTGGTTCAGACAGAGAAGGTAAAAGAGACGAGATTAGGGTGGTTCAGACACGTTCAGAGAAGCAGGAGACAATCAGAGAGGAAGAAGGCAAGAAGACACAGCTGGCATAATTGTTAAGGTCTTCTTTTCCCATGCACAAAGTACAAGGTTTGATTATTACCTCTGTCCAATGCTTGTGTGCAGTTTGCATGTTCTTCCTGGGTCTCTGTCATTTTTCCCACCTTCCAAAAATGCTGGGTATTTTCATGTCAAACTCACCAAAAAGTGACATTTTGGGCAGCAACACAACCTCTAGATGGTGCCCATCTGGTGAAGAGTTGCACAGACCAACTGGTTTGGGCATCAACTGTGGTGCGCAGTATCCTCTCAACAGGAGAACACAGAACACAGACTATGTGCCATGTAAGGGCTAGCCACTTGGTATAAAAACTGTCTCTAGGCGATTAGGTTACATTGGCTAATGTCACCAAAAGTGGGCATGGGTATTTGCTATGGATAAGTGGGTTGAGGACCCAACCTATTTCAGCCTACACTAGAGGCCCATGCTAATGGTGGGAGGGGTCTATATACCCCTACTTGCCATTGTGTGCTCAGCAGCCCTGGATTAATAATCTACTGGCTGCCTGGTATCTATTTGCCTATCTTGGGTTATATGGAATAGCTCTGTTGAGTGAAAGTTGGACAAAAAACAATCTGCCAGATGTGAACTTAGAATTGCCACACTTAGTGTAGGTTCACTGAAAGGACACAGCCTAAAATTACATGATATGGTGATAATAAGGAGGTCGGCCATCCTGGATGGAAGGAAGATGCAACAAAGTCACTTGGGTTGGGATCTAGAGTCTACTACTCAGTGAGAGAAAGTCTAGAAATCATATGGGAATTGTGAGAGAGAGAGACTTCAGAAGACATGGAGGAATGTTATCAGAATTAATGACAGACTCGCGGCAATGAGACTCCAGTGGATGGATATGACAGTATTCATAATCTCATCCTCTTCCCCCACAGAGTGCATTCAGGCAACAGTTGCAGGACCTAGTAGATAAAACAGGACACCATGAATTTGTGTTGATAGTGGGAAACCTGAATGCACCTATCGGAACAGACAAAACACGATTTGAGGGCTGATTGGGTCCTCCCACTGCTTCTTACCTGTGTACTAGCATGTGGTGGAGATCTGACCCACAGGTCAGAAGCAGTGGGAAGACCTAATCATCTGCTTCTGACCTGTGCACTAGTATGTGGTGGAGATCTAACCCACAGGTCAGAAGCAGTGAGAGAACCCATTCAGCTGCTTCTTACCTGTGTACTAGTATGTGGTGGAGATCTGACCCACAGGTCAGAAGCAGTGGGAGGACCCAATCAGCTGCTTCTGACCTGTGTACTAGTATGTGGTGGAGATTTGATCCACAGGTCAGAAGCAATGGGAGGACCCAATCAGCTGCTTCTGACCTGTGTACTAGTATGTGGTGGACATCTGACTCCCGGGTCAGAAGCAGTGGGAGGACCCAATCAGCCATTCTTTGTTTGTGATTGTAAATTGAAATGTCCTAAGTGAAAGCTTAGGCAGCTTTTTAGTCAAGATGTGCTGTGGAGTTGTTTGTATGATAAATTACTGACTTTTTGTTAGAGGCTTGTATGTGTTTTGGAGAACAGAAGTGGAAAATGTAAATATGTGCAGATATATTCTGTGCTTGTGACTGCAAACTGAAATGTTATGGAAATTTGAATTTTGATACTTTATAAATAGGCTTTTAGAAGTGTATACATATACATTCAGATTTCTAGTTCAGTTAATGGCATGTACCTTGTAGGATGTTGCTTTAAATTTGCTTGGTCACACCAGTACAATGTATTGGTTGGTTTTAATCATGTGTCTCAAGAGGATATTTAAACTAAGAGCTGTTTTTAAAATGTATTAGACATCTGAAGAAGTGGGGTTACCCACGAAAGCGCTTGTGTCAAATAAAGATTTTTATACTGGATTCTACAGCTGTCTCCAAGTCCTGGTGTTTTGCTTCTTACCATTAATAGTATATTCATACACTCAGAGCAAAATAATCACTTAATGTAGTAAAAAGTGTTGAGTTGCCTTTGGTCAGGAAATACAGTATACTAAAATTATATCAAACATGCTTAAATATTTCTCATGTTGTCCTATTACAATAAATCCAAAATAATTATTAAACACCATATACATTATGTGCATACAGATTTCAGTTAACTGTAGCAAACTGCCTGTTAGATCAAAGTTAATGAGGCTGTTCCTGTACCCTCCTGTGATGCTCAGTCACTGCTCCCATCTGACCTTAGTCAGTTATATGCGGGAGTGGTGGACCACCCAGCATATCAACTTCCACAAAGACCCTGATTGGAACATCCTGACAAAGAGCTGTCTACTGTAAGGGCTATTGTAATGAAAGGCCATGCAACACCGGCATATATGGCTATCGCAGGCATTCATAGTTAATTTTCAAAGTCTTGCAGGTTGATCAGTGAGCAACTGTTAAATTCCATCAGGCTACAGCTCTCCAGTTTGTCATTGGAGAGACCGTGAGAAGGACCACTGTCAAGCACTGTCCCTACTAGGCAAAGACAGTTTTCTATCAAATGTTAGAAACAAGTCTCCTCACAGGCAGATTCCTTTGCATCAAAGGTAGCTGTCTAGTCCTCATTCTTTTTTAATCATTGTTCATAATCCTCAACCAGTGAGACTGATGTCTTCTCTTTTTGTTGCACTTGGGGGCCATTCTATGCCCTTCCACCCTTCCCTTTGATGCAGAAGGTTCTCATATGGCCAAATCAGTCATGGATCACAGTTCTGTTGCAGCTAGCATGATATCCAAAAATAGCTCCTCCTCCTCCTCTGATAAAGTCTGTTGACAATGCAGCAATGTTTTTTTTCTGTATCCAAGCCTCAAATTATTCTGTCTGTATGCAAGGGTAATTTGCTTTTAAAGTTGAATTTTCTAGAGATGTAATCCATATCCTCAGGGAAGTCAAAAGTCCCACAATTAAGATATGTGCATGAAAAAATAATAGATATTTTCTCCTCTCTGGGCAGTAGGAGTCTTTTTACCCCAAATCCTCCCAAACTAAATCGTTTGAACCATTTAATGTAAGAAAGGCTTGTCATATACTTCAGCTGAAGTTGCATTCCTGTAGTTTCTGCACACATACCATTAGTTCCTTTATTATGACCAGATCCTGCACTTAAGGCCTGTTAACTTAAAAGGTCTACAGAATCAGAATCCAATTCAACTTCTACCTTGTTTGAATCATTTGTACACAACAAGCTTTTTCTGTTCTTCATGTGAAAGTGCATTTCTACAATTTCAGCATATACGCCATTGGTTCCTTAGGTATCATGAGACCTTGCAGTTAAGGGCTATTAACCTAAAAGGTCTACTGACACACGATCCTCTGAAATTCCTATGTTACGTGAACCATTTTCATATGCTAATCATGTCCTGTGTTTTTCCTAAGGGTACTTTTCAATGCATCTGTCATTGCATTATTAGGTATCATCAGACATTACAACTGGGGTCTTTCTGAAAGGCTCATTGCATCTAAGGGTAAAACTGCACCATTTTACTTATTTGGAGTTTGAATTTCCTAAAAAAAATGTACTTTTGTGACCTCTTGAATTAGCTTACTTGACTTAAAGTTCCTTCTCCTGAAAAACTTTTATTTTGTTTGTATTTACTTTTTGTTGACTGAGCTATTCCCACTAGACATGTGCCTATTCTCGAGGGAGACCCAAGATGGTATTTATACAGATTGGGAATAGTTGACTAGGGAAGCGTGGAAATAACTGTGTTCATTTAGAAAAAAATATATATTTTATAAAATAAGATTTTGAATTAAAATTTAAGTATTTGAAGTTTTGGTTATGGATGAAGGGTGGAACTTGAATTTAGATAATTCTTTGTGTTATGAATGAAAAATTGCATTTACATAAATATGTAAATCAGCTGCAACAAAGCACTTCTAGTCTCTTGCATTTATCAGTAAGTAGCATTAGATCTTGTACATCTAAATTAAAACCAACTCAGCATATGGGATTTGAGATTAATGTCCTGTCCAAATGATGGTACCGGAGGAGTGCAGCACCCCCCCCCCATCCCCCAGATGTTCTACACTGTCAGTACTGGAACATGAATTCAGCCACTTGTGTGTACAGAACCTGCAGTCTTCTGACCTTCTCAACATCAAAGGCAAAATGTGACCTTCTGATCTTGTTATTAAAGGCAAGTGTGCCATCTGTTGAGCTGTGACACTAACTTCAACAAAATGGCAATGAGACAGATTTCTTAAGTTATGGGTTTTATTGTGTTGCAGGTGATTCCTTGTTAAATAACTAGATAAATACATGAACAAAAGCAGAGAGAAATGCTTTTCAGGTTCAGATAAAAGTAAAATAAAGAGCATTGAAAATGAAACCTATAGAAGTGTAAATAATTGTTTCTTTGATACAAAAAAAATTGAATAAAAATATGTTTTCTTAAAAAAGTAATGGAAACAAGAAATTGTATATAGAAACATAGACACAACCAAATGAAGGTGCCGACATGAGTCTCCTGAGTTGTAGCAGTGCAAATAAAAGTCTAGACATCTCATACTAAGGACAAATGTACTCCCACAGAGCAACTATTAATGCGTGTAAAATACAAAGCAAGTTGTTCTAAGATTAGCCACTATAACATCCAGGCAACTGACTGTAAAATGCTGCTAATGCATTTTATACTGTACTGCAGTATATAGATATCTTTATGCAACCTCAGTGGCTTTGTTTTCTGTTCATTAGGGTTTTTTTGTTTACTAGGGGTGCCAATATTTCTTTATGGATATTTTTGCGATTTTTATGGATTCTTATTACATTTTTGAGCTACATTTGGCCATGTTTTATCAATTTTATTTTTCTTTGATTGTGGCTATATGGTTTTGAATGCTGTTATTTGTGCTTTCTTTCTCAAAATTAAATTATGTGATACATGTATCTGTATTGAAAATGTTAGATCGCAGGCACCAGATATGACAACAAGTGTTTAATAGCACACAAACATTATCTCTTACACTTGTAGAATGATAAAAAGAATTGTCTGTGCATGACAGATTTCTTTATCATACTTGACATTTGCATACAATTTCACGTAGCTGATCAGTTGATAAATTTGTAAATTGGCTGATCTTGTAGACCATTTTCAGCCATGACCTAGATAACAAAGATATGGGCAAGGCAAGGGCAAAAGTTATATCTACAGAGAATGTAGAGTTGCAAATCAAACATTGTGTCATTAGAGGGTGGGTAGAAACCAAACTAAGGAGAAACCCACTTAGAAAGATAAGATGAAAACTCCAAAGAGAGTAAATGAAGATTAGAAACTAACTTCAAATCCTGGTGGTTTGAAGCAGTTGTGGTAATCATTTTAAAGTATGAACACTGGATATGGGTTCAGATGGTGTGAGTGTGGCCCTGGACAACATAATGCAAGTAGGAATTTGGGAAATGGGAGAGGGTGACCATGAACCATGAGTACTAATCTAAAGTTTGGGGAATGCCAGTGCCCCTGGACAATGAGCACTGAACCTGAATTCAGACTGCATTGGAGGATGACCCTAGACAGTAAGCAACAGATGTGAATTTGAGAGGTAGGTTGGGATATAAGTACAATACAGCCCTTCATGAGGCAAAGTCCCATAGACTGAAATTTGCAAATTTAGTGTAGAAATATTGAAGTTTAGTAATGTTACAAAAACATGTTGCCCTTATTAAATAAAGACTCAACCATGGTAGCTCATAATACTATGGGACAAACCCTTCAGAATATTTATCATATGTAGATCTCTGTAAAGAACTCTGAAGTAATTTATGCAATTATATCTTAAAAGGAGCCATTCCGTTGGAGCACTGCTGATGAACCAGGATCACTTAGTGGTTTGGATGTTACAAGGACCAGCCAGGTTAGGAGGGAATGAGAGACCACTGCCTTTTTACCTTCATCAGGGAAAGGTCTTGAGAAGTTCTACTTGGGTGACTCCTAGTGATAAGTGGAAATAGCTCACAAAGGTGCATGATCTCAGAATAGCACATACACGAAAGGGAGTGCAAACACATCCTGCATGACATTACTGCATGACACACATATTTCCCAGATAAAGAAATGTGTCGATAAAGCGAAAACAAAAATGCTGATTTTCATGGTGGCTATAAAATAATTCCTCCTGCTTCAAATCAGCTGTTTGATAGGAATTTGTATGGACATTGCAGCTGTTTACAAAATGAGATCCCATAAAAGACACATTCAAATTTAATATAAAAAAAGAGTGATGGAAATATTCACCAAATGGCACACACTCACAATTCTGGCATTTAGTAATATTTTGGTTAAAAGTGATAATATTAATATTAGGTGTATACATCATAGACACAAAAAGATCCATTAGATGGAATTTTTCAGATTTTTGCAAGTGTTGTACATTAGTAAGGTACAATAAAATGATTCAAGTTAAAAATACAGTCTTAACTTTGATAGTGACTAATATTTTGAGAAAATTGTCAAAATGGTTATATTAAGGTTTATATATCATAAAGTCTGATGCATCATTGCACAGTTCTGGCTTAAAAGTTGATTTTGCAGTTGTTATGTGAAATCAATTTTTCTGTCAAGCTTCATCTTTTGGATAAAAATGTATGAAGACAGTGTTGTTGTTCATGAGATGAGGCAAATTTATGAGGAAATGCTCACCAAATGAAACTCAGAGGCATGATGTTGGCAGTTAGACATGTTTTGAGACAAAACTTTTAGAAAACTCATTTATTAGCTTGCATTTTGTAACTTTTGAAGATCTGTATAAAAGCTCATCCAACTTCTAATAAAGATTTTTGTTAAAAGCAGCCTTTGTTCACCTTTTTCGTCTGGGGAAGAGGATTCATTTCTGAAGAGTAATTAAGATTCATTGAATTCATCTAGGAATCACTAGCTATCCTTCTTGTGCATGTTAAACTACTGCTAATCCATAACAAGTTTGGGTAGGATAGACATCCTGGCAGGCAAACTAGTGGGTTCTTCAAGATTTATATATGCATGCATGTATGAATATGTGCGCATGTGTGTGTGTGTGTATATATATATATATATATCTATCTGTGTATATATATATATATATATATATATCTATATATATATATATATATATATATATGTGGGAGCGCTACAGAATCCTGAAAGCCCAAAATCCTGAAAGTTCAAAATACTGAAAACTCAAAATCCTGAAAACACACAAGATACCAACACTCACTATATTCCAGCACAAATACATACAGAAACAACTAAAACACAAACTATATTACTATTCTCCAAGTATACCCAGGGGGGCATCTGCACCCCCATGTGAGTGGCTGCACCCCCTCATACCCCCTGCTACTTAAATATATCAACTCCAAAAATGCACTTAGTGTAGCAAAGTGCAATCTCAGAGTTGATATATTTAAGCAACAGGGGGTGTGGGGGGTACAGCCCCCCACCTGGGAGGAACAGGGTGGCTTGCCCCCTGCATATAGTTGAAGGTTAATATGTTTCTGTATGTACTTGTGCTGGAATATAGTGAGTGTTGGTATCCTGTGTGTTGTCAGGATTTTGAATTTTTAGTATTTTGAACTTTCAGGATTTTGGTCTTTAGGATTTTGGGCTTTCAGGATTCTGTAGCACTTATATATATAGATTCACTTCAGAACATCGAGATACCATAATCTCGAAATTCAAAACATTGACACCAAAATTCTGAAAGTAAAATACACCGAAACCTGAAAACATTGATTCCCATAACATTGAAAAACAACCTTGCAACCCAACATGTACTATACTCCACCAGCACAGCATACAGAAACAAAAAACAAATTATATGAAACTTCTCCAAATATAAGCATGGTGGCAAGCCCCCCCTGCATCCCCACACCACCTGCTACTTAAATAGATCAACTCTGAGATTGCACTACACAGAACAAAATGGCAAACATAGCATTCCATACTTCATGGCTACCTGTTTAAATTGTAAAAAAAAACTATCCTCAGCCTTAGTGTAGAAACACTACTTCACTGCTGAAACACTACAAATTACTATATATCTCTTCGATACTTACCGGAGTTTCACAGGTAACCTCAGTCATGTTCCCTTATTATTTACTATACTACAACATAACACGTCTTAAAGCCAGAGCAACCAATTTGCACACCATAACAGTGTTTACACAGCCGATTCAACATTGCAATATTTGACATTGTGAACTTTCATCATAATGCACTTTCAGGATTTTGTTTTCACTGTTTTGAATTTTGAGATTATGGTATCTCAATGTTCTGAAGTGAATTATATATACAGTGGATATAAAAAGTGTACACACTCCTGTTAATATGTCAGGTTTTTGTGATATAAAAAAATAAGACCACAATAAATAATTTCAAAACTTTTCCCACCTTTAATATGGCTTATACCCTGTACAATTCAATTGAAAACAAAGCTGGTCGCATAAGTGTGCACACCCTTCTTCTGCTCTCCCCACCATCTGAGTATTACTGCTCCATCAGTAATCCACCCTAGAATATAATGGCATTGCGGCCTGTTGCTATTTATTTTTCACTGTCTTCTCAACAAATTTTCATTAGCTTAAAGCACAGATTTACAAGGTAATGCTGGAGTATGTCAGGCTTTGTTTCCTCCCTTTAAATCTGTCATCAAATGTGCTTGTTGTAGACGGATAGGACCTAAAGATTATAACAAACAGAGTGCATGGCCTGTTTAGGCCCTAAATATTGTATAGTGCCTTGTGAAATTGGTTTGAATTTTAACAGTACTGTCAGACATAGCTATATAAAACATTCCTTGCTGCCTGAAAAATTCTTAAAAAATTTACAGGGAAATTCTAAGGGGGAAAAATTCCAACCATGAGTCGAGAATATATCCATAGTGAGAGAGGGAGAGAAGCCGTGAGAAAAACACAAGGAGAGAAAGGTTGCTTAAGGCAGGCAAACAAACGACAAAAAGCATCAGCAACCACTTTAACACAAAAATTAACTGCAAAAAAGGAAATGCCAAGTTGGGTGAACAAAACAAGATGATCACTTTTGTTCCTTTATTGTACCAGGAACTTCATCAGATGGCTTACTCAAAAAAAACACTTTTTACTGAAAGGCATAATAATGTGGCTAGACTGTTGCACCGGGGATTGTGCAAACATTATGGTGCTGATGTGGCTGAAAAACACTGAAACATGAGCCACAAAGCATCATAGAAAATGATGATGTTTATATCATGGGATCACCCATTAACAACAGTTCAAAAGATGGATGCTAGAAAACTGGATATAGTGGTCCATGAAAAGAAGACAAAAGTAGCATTGATTATTGAAATTGCCACACCCAGTGACTACAGTGTATTGTGTACAGAGAGGCACAAATATCAGGATCTGTAGGCAGAAACGAGAGCAGTGTGAAAGAAAGATACCCAGATAGTTCCAATAGTAGTAGGAGCAACAGTTCTTATAAATAAGAATCTGCAGTCATATTTAGATATGTTATCAATCCATATAACCACATGCAAATTGCAGGAGTCATTACTGGGCACATTATGGGTGCTGTGAAGAGCATTTTTGGCTAACATCAAGGATTGAAACAATACTAATTTCATGAACTTTAATCGTACTTTGACTTAGGAATGGGATCCATTCCCATCATGGTATTAGAAACCCAAAGGACTCGAAGAAATTAAAAAAAACATTAGTTTAAATAACAGTACATTACCAATCACAGTCTCTCAACAACTAAGCCCATTAATGAACTCGTTGTCCGTATGCTTCTTTTCAAAAAAAAACCTTGAGAGCAGAATTAAAAATCCATTGATATAAGCAAATGTTACTACTTTTCTGTTTTATATATATATATATATATATATATATATATATATATATGTATATATATATATATATATATATATATATATATATATATATATATATATATATATATATGGGGTCTATGTTAAATGTTCGAACAGCCAAAATGTCGACCATTATATGGTTGAGACCAAATGTTCGACATTTGGATGTTCGATCATCAAATAAAAAAAAATTAAACAGAAAAAAAAACACTTTAACCGTGTAGGCATGGGGGCAAGCCCCCCTGCACTCCCCACACACACCCTACTTAAATATACCAACTCCGAGACTGCACTTCAGTGCAAAAAAAGGGAAATTCTCCCTATCTGCACCATACAGTGCCATTGAAAGTCTGTCTTCGAGCACTCAAAATTTCGAACGTTTGGTCTCGACCATGTAATGTTCGAAATTTTGAGCGTTCAAAGATTTGACAGATACCATATATATATATATATATATATATATATATATATATATATATATATATATGTGGGTCTACCTGAAAATGCCGAAAGTCCACAACGCCGACGACGAGAACACCGTCACCGGAAGATCGACAATGGAGATGATCGACAGTTGAAAATCCCGATGCTGAGAACACCGACATGTTAGGGTAAGTGTGCGATAGTGACAGACTTTAGGGTTGGGGCGGGTTAAGTGAGTTAGGGTGCGGGTAAGTTAAGTGTGTGATAGCGACAGACTTTAGGGTTAGGGACGGGTTAAGTGAGTTAGGGTTAGGGCGCAGGTTAGGTGAGTGTGCGATAGTGACGGACCGTAGGGTTAGGGTTTGGGTTAAGGTTAGTGCATAGATAGTTGTGTATGTAAGGTTCAGTGTAGGTTTGTAAGGTTTTTGGTGTGCTTGTGTTGTGTGTGTGCTTTTTGGAGAGGGGATTTGTTTTGTTTGTTGACTGCCGGGATTGTGGTTTGTCAGGCATGTGAAGTTTCGTGTTTTTGACCTTTCGGTTTTGTGGTGTCAGTGATTTCGTTGTCTGTGTTTTGGCGTGTCGGTGTTATCAGGTAGACCCATATATATATATATATATATATATATATATATATATATATATATATATATATATATATATATATATATATATATATATATATATATAATATTATGACTCAAAAATGTTGAAGTCGTTGAAAATAATGAAGACATTGACCACTAAAAGAAATATGTTGATAAACATTAACATTAACTTCTCCTAGGAACCAGCTAAAGTTACAAATGTTAAACAATCCTAACCAAAGTAAATACTAATGAACAAAAAACAAGTCATAAAAATCGATTATATTCAATCCTTGTGTTAAAGTTTTTTTTTTAAATAGAAGCATATGGACCCGACTTGGCATTTCATTTCGGCAGTTCATTTTTGTGGTAAAGTTGCTTAATGCAAACATCTATGAAAAAGCTAAGCTAAAGGGCAGTAGCTAATTATAGCAAGAAGTGTAAGCCCTCCACAAGCCTTATTAAAGAGTGTGATTGGTGCTTTCATTTTTATGGCTTCCACAACAGGGATCATACGCTGGTCACGGGTTTAAAAGCATGCATTTGCTCTTGTTTCCTTCCTTTCCTGCAACTAGTCTAGTCGAGATACAAACTTGCTGTATCCAGGACTGTTTGTAAGCTTCTGAGTGGTGCCAGAGTCTGCTCTTCAATTTTTCCTTTAGATCCACTAGTTCTCTCCTCTCCTGCACTTACACTAGCTTATTAGTCTAGCACTTTACCAGACTTCTTGTAGCAATTATTGTAGCACACAAGTGCTACCAGCACTAAATGTTCTACAAGGAAACAGATCTAGTACTTATTATCAATGCCCACCCCTCCAAGCATGTCTAAAGGTCAGTTCCCTGTGCTTTCTCCTATTAACCTGGTGAACTTGGGCATCCTGAGGCAATGTAGCAACTGCCTCATGTACACCGACATCCCTCTCTTCTTACCTTCCAACACTCAGACTTGCGAGAGATGCACTTAAATATCCAAATTGGAAGCCATGCACTCTCCAGCCAAGACCAGAGTAGCTGGTCAAGAGGAGAAGGTCAATACTTGCACCACACCACATGTAACACATAGCCCTCCAGAACACATACCAGCACGGCCTTCACATAAAAACACAAACCACACACCCACCTTCGTGGAGGCTCTCAGTAAAAATCTACCCAAGCAGCAGAAACCTCCAAGGCAGAAACGCACTCGACCACCACAATACAAAACTAATCACGAGACACATAACTCTCCTAAACAGTGTGACACTCAAACAAAGCCCCTAAGTTAAAACAGTATGCCCAACACACTATTCATAGGTGACTCGATAGTGAAGCACACTGATGTCCCACTCACTAGGTTGAATAAGGAGAACGTAACAGTCAGCTACCTGTCAGGTGCCAAGATCTGACACATAATGCACGCACTTAGGTCACTCAACAACAGGTACAAATGTGACTCTGTCATTGTACATGTCGGTGTGAATGACCTGAGATGTACCTCCCTGTACTACATTTAAAGAGACATGGAGGAGCTCTCGGATTATGTAGCCCAGGCGGGTATGACCCTAGCCCTGAGCAGCATCCTAATATCACCCCAAATTATACCACAGTACAAGCAGAAAATGATTGATTTCAACAATTGGCTAAGTTTCTGGTGTCATTCTAAGGGGATCCGGTATCTGTCTGCCTGGGATGACATGATTGACAGACCTCGATGCTTTGCCAGAGATGGCCTGCATCTGTCACCCATGGGCTTCCAGATACTGGCCAAGGCTCTTGCCACCCCTATAGTGCCTTTTTAGGCAGTATTCCAAAGACCAAATTACAACCATAACAGCTACAAACAAATGCAATCTGAGGGTCATGTTGCTCAACACTAGAAGTCTAAATCTCAAAATGCACTCACTCAAGGCACTCCTTAAAATGGAGAGCATCAACATTTGTGCTGTAACACAGACCTGGTTCAAGGCAGCAGAAAGCACCCCTGCACTACCAGGCTATAACTCATTCCATACCTTTCGGACCCAGAACTTGGACCGAAGCTCCAGAGGCGGTGTTATTTTCATATTCATAAAGGATGCGCACACCTCCAGACTGGTAGCCCAACATAATGCATCAGACATACTTCAGGTGCAGCTAACATTGTGTAAGACAGCGATTCAGGTCGTAGCCTGCTATAGGTCTCAACCATGTCCCAAGACTCACACTCCACATTCCTAAGCACCTTGGAAAATATTAGGGTCCAATCTAACACTCTCTTAATGGGCGACTTCAACTACCCCTCCATTAACTGGGTAAACTACTCATGTACCAATACACTTGCCCAACATTTCCTGGAGTTCATTAATTCCAATGCCCTGGATCAGCTCATTCTTACCCCCACTAGAGGTAGCAACATCCTTGACCTGGTCATTACTAACATGGGCGACCATTTCTCTACACTAATAGTCAGCTCCTCCCTGGTTAGATCCTACCACAAACTAATCACCTTAGAAATCCACATCCCTCCCATCCACCCCCAGCAAAGATAACCACCATGAAAAACGTATCCAACTAACTTCACAGCACCATGCAAATGGAGAATAGTTGCATGACTGCAGATTCATACACCAATGCACTGTACGAACACGTACACAAATGCATGGATCTCGCCATACCAATAGAACCAAGACAGTCTCCTCCAAAAAAAGGAAGCTAATCTGGTGGTCCCCTGCCATAAACAAACTCTACAACAGAAGGAGGAAACTGATGTGGAATAAGGTGAAGTCCCAAGACTGGAAAAACTCCCTTATCTGACTCAAAAAAAAGTTAAGATCCCTCATCAAATCCTCTAAAGCTAGGTATGAAAACAGAATTGCAGCAGATAGTAAAGACAACCACAAGGCCTTCTATAGTTATGTAAAGAATCTTCATGGCAATACCCATATTTGCTCTGAGCTACTGCACAACGGTACCTCCTATATTGAGCCAACAGATATTGCCAGTATACTGACTGACAGATTCAGTGCTAACTTTACGCCCTCTAAAGGACCACTCACAATACCAGTAGATTGCCAGGCACCCAGTATTACTGCTGCACAGGTTAAGACAGCACTGTTCAAGGCCAAGAATACAGCTTCTATGCGACCTGCCAATATCCCTGGTTGTGTTCTACATGAACTACAGAGTGAATTGGCACCGTTCCTGTGTGCCCTGTTCAATCACAGCCTCACCTCAGGCTTTTTCCCTGCCGAATGATGCACTGATACAGTCATCCCTCTCCACAAAGGAGGAGTGACTACAGACTCTGGGAACTATTGCCCCATTAGCCTGATGAGTCTGATATACAAAGCTATGGAATGCATCATCATGGACCTAATAAACAAGAATATAGGGAATTTCCAAACTCTGGATTCCACACAGTTTGGTTTTGTGAAGATTAAATCATGCCTGCTCAACTTGGTTGACTTCTTTGAGTCAGTCACCAGAGCTGTGGATGAAGGCAAGGTGGGTCATACAGCCTACCTTGATCTGGCCAAGGCTTTTGATACCATTCCCCACTCAGGAATCATAGCAAAACTCATTAAGCTTGGCATCAACCCCTATATCACTAGGTGAGTTGCAAACTGGCTCAGAGATAGAACCCACAGTGTGAAAGTTGTTGACTCCAAGTCAGACTCCCGATTAGTCACGAGTGGAGTCCCACAGGGTTCGGTCTTGGGTCCTCTCCTGTTTGGTATCTACTTCTCTGAAGTCCAGGCCAACATGAAGGGACTCTGGCTGACAAAGTTTGCAGATGATTGCAAGTTGGGAGCTATTATTAACTCCCTAAGTGATGTTGACATCCTACAGAAAGGCCTCACTGTGACCAATGACTGGTGTCAGAACCATGGCCTTAAGCTCAATGCCAAAAGAATGTGTCATCATCCCCTTTGGGAAAAACCCGGTTCCCATGAATTACCACATTGATGGTAGTCCACTGAACACAGAAGGTGTTATAAGAGATCTGGGAACACAGGTTGACAGCAACCTCTCTTTTGATCACCACATTGCCACTATGGTCGGAAAGTCCTTCTATGCGG
This sequence comes from Protopterus annectens, assembly GCF_019279795.1. Taxonomy (NCBI): domain Eukaryota; kingdom Metazoa; phylum Chordata; order Ceratodontiformes; family Protopteridae; genus Protopterus; species Protopterus annectens. Next base: position 1,081,198,407 of record NC_056737.1, on the reverse strand, counting down.
CACATCTCATTACTAAGGGTTTTGCATCCAGAAAGAAAGAGGTCATCATCTCCCTCTACTCTTCCCTCATTAGGCCAATCATTGCGTAAAATGCCCCATTTGGCATGTACCTCACTAGACACCTGAAACAACTGGATAGGCCACAAAAGTACCTCACAAAGAGGATCCTAGGCCTTAAACACTTGTCCTGTATGGACAGACTCAAAAAGCTCCAACTATTCTCTGTCTCATATTGCCTACTTAGAGGAGATCTCTGCTTGACTGACAAAGCCATGTCTGACCCAGCTCTGTTAGAAATGCTACATCTAAAGAAATCCCAATCCCTGCACCACATCCTCCAGAGACCTCAGTCTCATTACCACAATTAACAGAACATGCTGGAGGGACAGGTTCATAACCTAGAGACTGCCCATGCTATGGAACAGACTTCTTATACATGTCAAGCAGAGCACCTCGCTGACCCTCTTCAAGAGGAATCTTGATGAGTGGATGGGTAACAGAAAATTCACCCCGGGGATAACTCCAGTGGCTCTACTCAACAGAGACACCGGGAACTAAGGTCGGGTGGCACTATGCCAGGGTAATCCTATGGCTAGGCTTGTAAAGGCCCCAGAGCCATTAGCCTAGTACACACCTATGAAACTATGAACAACATCCACTGACATAGCGCTATAATCAGTTAAATTCAAAGTATTACCATTGTTAGTACCTAATTCAGAACCATCCAGAATAGTACTAGAAGTTAAAGAGATGGCTCTCCAGGCATGATTGATACTGAGTATGGAAAAATACATATGGCCAAAGTGGTTTTATTCAATTCAGAGCCTACAGCTAGCATTCAAAAACATGAATATCTTTCCAAACATTATGGACTCAAACCATCTCTCATACCAGAAAGTCCCAGACAGTAAAAGAAAAAGGGAAAAAGTGTCCTCCCTTAACACTGGGGAAGATGAGTAACATTATATGTTCAAAGCTGAATCACTTGCATTCCCAGGTTTGGACCATGAGAAGTCTTCTCAGTCTTCAAACCCCCCCCCCCCCACACACACACACGACACGATCTGTGCAGAAGGGCATTAAATACATGGAAGAATATTTTACTTGACCTACCAATGATCCCTGTTCGCTGGTGAGGATGCGTTAGTCAAAATGGACAATTCCACTTCTGTTCCACACTGTGGGGTGTTTTGAAAACAAGCAGCTAGTACCTCAATACCCAGCACTAGCTTTAAAATGAGCAAACAGGGTTTATGAGGCCCTAAGGAAATACAAGATCTTTATAATAACCAGAAGGCAGATACTTTAGCAATGTCTCTCTACATATGTATTCAATACAAAAAGTTGTGGATCTGACATTGCCTCTAGCCAGAGAATCACATTTGTTGGACACTGTGGTAAGAAACTATATACATCTAGCACATTAGCAGTAAGAGCACTGGGTCTCTTATCCGATATTCATTTTTCATCATATGCAAGAAACCGTGCAAAATGCTTGATTCTGATGAAAAGAAAAGATAGGAAACTTAATAACTGATGACAAATTTTTAAAGTGTAGATATGATGCTTTGGTTGTTGCATGCAGAGCAGTTGTGTTGGAAGATGTTATGAAGAGAGGTGCCTGAACAATGGAACATATCCAGAATATGGTAACTGCCAGTTCCTAGGTGCTAAGGTTACTGGGGACACGCTTTTTGGTCAATCAACTGATATAAAAATTGGTGTAGAAAGGAAGGGGAAAGCAATATTTTTATTCAAAGAAATTTGCCACCCTCCTGCTCTGCAGTTTCAGAAAAACTATGCACCTACTGAAAGGCTATACTACAGAAAGGGTACAGATACCTAGCAACTTTGTAATCAAAAGCATTGTGGAGGCAGGCTGCCTCATGCTATTTCAGGAATATAAGAAAATAGGATTATCAATACAATTATTTAATTATTTAACTTACTGCTGGCTGTGTCCTTCTCAGTACCCCTAGAAGGTAGCATCTAGTTCGATTTGTCCCATTAGCAAAGCACAGCCACAGCCAAATGGGTGTGCATCAGAGTGTGATGAAGCTTCCACAAAAAGACATAACCTCATTCCTTTCCATATATGTCATCACATCAGGTAAGCACAGGGTCTACTTTTAATAGATGAATTGATATTAAAAATGCAGTACACATTTCACCACATGAAGGTGTCAAAGATTATATTATGAGGCTATTTGTGGTAACCGTAAAAAGACAACACCTTTAGAGCAGTACTAGACTTGTCATACTCAACATTTTTGTAGAAACAAAGAACTTCAGGATATAAACATTGAAAACAGCCTTTTCCTATACAGGGCCTACTTATCGGCCCTATTGATGGAGGATGATTATTTGTACATCTGACTAAGACTGGAGCACTTCAGAAGGTAGATATCTAGTTTTTTAAGACCCTGGCTATGCTGTTTGGCCTATCCACAGTAACTGAAGTATTTAGCAAATGTTCATCTCCAGTGTTCATATATCTCAGGAAACAAAAAATAAACATTTCTTTAACAGGATAACTGCCTTTTGGTACCCCACTCTTAGAATCAGTTACTGCATCACATTAGTTTATTAATTTCTGTGATAGTTTATCAAAGTTCAATGCCCATCCTAACTCAAAGTTCACAACAGCCTATGTGGAATTGTTCACAGAGACCCTGTACAGAGATTGTAGTACCTAGAAATAAGAATAAACTGAAAACAAACCACACTAGTGGAATCCTAACCTTAATAGCATATATAATACAAGGAAAAAGTCATGTTATGCCCTTCTGCAAAACAGTGCCTTATTTAAGGAAGCAACTCCTTGAGAAAGTGAGTAATGAATCTGAGGTCTGGCCCTGCCAGCCTATGTAGAGATTCATATAAGTCATAAGAACACTCTTGGCTAACATCAAATATTAAAGCAGTACTGATTTCATTAAATTTGATCACACCTTGACTTGGGAATGCGGTCCATTAGAAATCCAAAACACTTGGAGAAATTAAAGAAGAAGCCAGCGAGTGATTCAGAGGCCCCTGTTACTGGAGGAGATGTGAGTCTGGCTGCCTTCCACCTGTTTCATTTCATTAGTGTTCTGCCTAATTAGCGATTGTAATGTTGCATGTACGCAGTTCTGTGTCATTCTCTGCAGGCTTTTAGAAAGGGAAAAAGATTTGCAAAGACAATGATTCACTTGCTATTTTCACATCCCAGTCGTTATGTCCGAAGTAGGTGTTCATTTACTTTTTCTGGTATTTGGACAGGCTTTCATCTATTTGTACGAATGCTGAGGCGAAAGAAATAGCAAAGATGGAGGAATGTTCCAAAACATGGAACCTAAATTCAAATAATGCATAGAAGAACCAAAAAAAAAAAAACAATCAAGCCTTTAGTACACTGTTGGTAGGAAAATGATACAAAAAGCATAAATAAGGAAAGAAGAAAGGACATTTGGGGGGTTAGTCTCATTATATGATCTAAACCAAAACAATAATGTAAGAGAGCAACAATGAGCTCTGTGGAATATTGCTGATACATAAAAATGTGATCTGTTCCACATTTTTATACTCTTCCAGCCATCTACTAGTAGCTTCAGAAAACATGAACTTTTCAGAAAACTGTCTTAAATGTGGTGGTGAGCCTATCCCAGCAGTTAGTGGATGTATAGCAGAGAACACATCCTGAATGTGATACTAGTCATAAAATAATGGGGGACACCCCACCACTGGCCCGGTAATCAAGGAGCGTTAATCCTCACCACTGGCAGCAGTGGGGGATGTACTTACTGGGAGGATGGCAAGTACACACAGTAAAATGCAATTTCCCTTAAGAGCACATAGAGACCGCAGTCAGTCTGGGGCTGGTTTCTCCCTCTTTCTCCAGATCCCCAATAAGACTCCCCATTAGTACAGCTACAAAGATAAGATCTCAGCTGAGTGGCCAAGCCAAGACCTCCAGCACCCTTTCTGTCCTAGCTGACACACACACTTTGATATTTGATTTACACACACACACACCTGGAAAAGGCTGGCACAGGTTTACTAACTATGTCCCCTTCTGCCCAGACTATAAGGTAGTTTGGACTGCCACCAGCCACTCCTTATCAGCTACTTTAAGGCCCTTAGCAAAGGGTTTCCAATCTTACTGTGTAATGTTACTATTAATCCAAATGGTAGTTTGACCAAGAGCAAGGCTATTAGGAGTGGCCTGCACAGTGTCACCAAACAGATATGCAAGTACTCTAAGAACTAAAATATGTCTCACAAATATCAGCCACAATGATAGGTTTAAATATATTTAATAATAAATAATAAAAGAACAAGAAATAGTAAATAATCACAGTAACTTCAGAGTTCAAAATCACAAGAAATCTTTACAACAACATTGCAGGACAGTCTCAAATAAATAAATAAAACATCTAAGCTATACTTCACTATATTGCTAACCGTATCTAAGAGGAAATTACTATGCCCTAGACTTATTTATTCATAGCAAGAAAAGACAGATGTGGTGAGTGGGTTTTCCAGCTGATGATGTCAGGTCAAAGACAAAATACAAAATCCTCTCTCTCTCTCTCTCTCTCTCTCTCTCTCTCTCTCTCTCTCTCTCAGAGTTCCTAAATTAATATTTCAAATATTGCTGCTGGGGTAGCTGGGAGCATGACATCCGTTCTTGTCATTGGACTATCAGTTCCCAGCTAAACCCCCATTGCTAGAAACTACCATTTAGCATCTCCCTGTAAAAACACATAAGCAAGGGCCCCTCTCAGATCTTTTGGTAAATGGTGGAAGTCATAAAATAATTTACATTCCTCCACATCTAAAGACAATACAAAAAAACGTCTAGTTCTAGACATTGTGTCTGTTACTGCACTGAAACTGAGAGATAACATCTTTTGTTTATGGCTCAGTTATAAAGTAACTTAACCTCAATCATTCTTCTGATGTTTTGCAAGTTAATCTCCTGTGTTTCAGTCTCCCCTGTTAAATAGTTACAGTAGTGCATAAAAATATCTCTTCAGCACACATTTCTATACAATATGACATACAGTTCTAATACATTTGTAACACAGGCATATGAATCATGTTGATTTTCACAAATGATACAACCACTTAGAAAATTCCAGATAACTGGGCTGGCAGTATCTCCTTTTGATACATTTCTATATAAATTGTATTAATATTCACCCATGACATATAATTATTTACAAAATTCCAGCTAGCTGGGCTGGCAGTATCTCTTTTTTGTTACAGACACACACACACACACACACACACACACACACACGCACACACGCACGCACGCACGCACGCACGCACACACACACACACACACACACACACACACACACACACACACACACACACACACACGCACGCACAAGCACACAAAAGCACTTGCTAGTGCACTCTTCATGCACACCTGTGGAAACTTTTGGAGGATCAGCATTAAACCTAATGGTATGTTTTTGGGATTCCTGAAGAAACCAGAACATACAAAAAAAAAAACAATACTGAAAATTGTTATTCTGTTCTATTTTAATATTGCTAATCTTAGATGGCCTGCCATTTTCTGCAGCCAGAGTAGTAGAAGCTTGACAAAAATAGACAGAAAAGTTTTGATCTGACATCAGAGATTCTCTTTGATGGGTCTTTGATTGGGTTCTTCCTTTCCACCAATCACAGTTCTGCAACACCCAATATACAGTGGTCTGCAGACAAAGTTAACCGTAGTGCAGGAGTGGCAAACTGAAGGTCTAAGAAATATATGCCAAATAGCAGAGTGCCCAACACTGCACTCTATGACATACCACTGGTAACATTTTTGCTTTTCAAAGTGTTATCTGTGACTCTAACCACATGGGTTCTGTCAGACAACCAGTTAGCTATCCACTGCACAATGTAAGGATTTATATTCAGTTTTATAAGTCTGTTAATAATGCCTGTATGGAGAATACTGCCAAAGGCCCCGGCCAGCTCTAGATATGCTGTATATACTGCATAACCACTATCCACTGCTTTGGTTACTATTTCAAAGAAACTAAAAAGGTTAAAGAGGCAGGACCTTCCTTTGACAAAGCCGACTTAATCAGAGTCCAAGGTTAAGAGACGTTTCAATGCCCAGGTTAATTAGGTTGAGATAATACATTTCACGGCTTTACATATGAGGCTAGTGAGACTAATGGACCTATAGCCGCCAGGGTCCATGGTTGTGCCCCAATATGTAATTTCATTACAATGGCTGGTTTCTAGACTTTAGGAATGTAATTAGTAGAAAGGCTTAAATTAAAGAAGCTAAGTAGGAGGATAAATAGGCTATATGTGCACTGATAATCAGACAACCTGGTATGTTATCAAGGCCCATGGGTCAGGTGTTCTTCAGTTTTGAGAAGGCTGAGAGAACTTGCTTTATAGCAATTAAAGGTGGGGTCTAGGATTGTGGAACTTGTGGAGTAGCTCCATCTGTAGGTGGAGTAAGATTTGCACTAAATTTCTTAATAGGTCTTTCTTTGGTGAGGCTCTAAGGCTTCTTTTCCACCTTGTATGAGCAATTTGATGGCATATCTTGAGAAGAAGCCTGGAGAGCTGTAGGTTGTCACAGTATAGAGCAATCATTAATGATGCCTTTGGCATCCAGCTGGGTGGAGAACCTCCTTATCAAGCATTGTTATTAAGTTTCATTTGTGATCTCATCACTACCGCATAAGTCTGAGAGGCTGTAGCACTTTTCTACCCTTCCAGTTGAGTGTCCAAAGTCTTTGAAAGGTCTAATAAGTGAGCATGAAACCTGCTACACTGGAGTTTTGGGCTCTTGGCTAATTATCTCATGTACCCAGGTTCTCTTTCTATCTTGTACCTCAGGCTCATGAAAAGCTTGAAGATCTCCTTCAGTTTGAGCCTAAGCAGAATTTTGTGTAGACTTTGATGATTACTACCAGGGTGAACTTCCATATAATCCACTATAACTTTGATTCTGCAGATGCTTTGACCATGGTTGTAGGTTTGGGTGTGTGCCTGTTTAGAATAGCTTGACTGAGAATGTCCTTCCTTAAAGATCAACTCTGAGCCAACTTCTTGGATACCTACTTCAAGGAGGAAATGTTCTTTAATCAACTGCCTAGGACTTGGATAAAAACCTCCTAAGGAGAAATTAAGGCCCTCACCAGCATGAAAGGGTCTGTATGATTCTCTTCCATCAACCTTCTCTTCATGCCCCAGGGCTAGTCATCCCCAAAAGAGGAAGGAGCCTCTTTGTTGGCTTATGAAAGCAGTAAGTGATGCACACACAATCTTACCTGCCCCTGTCAGGAAAATCACCCAGGACAACCCCAACAAGTGTTTGCAGTAGTTCTGACTCTAGCCTGGGACTGCGCATGGAGGAGGCAGTTGTTTGAGTTTGCCGCAACTTGGAAAACCATCAAAAGGGATCAGTGCATTCTAGACACAATTACTCAACCAAATCTTGGAGTTCACTGATCCTCTTATACAAGGAACTTTGTTAGTTGACCAATACCTTTTTCTGGATCTCTTAGAACAGCTCTAGACTTCACTGCAAAAGAGTCATATGACTGTCCTAGGTTTGGTACAGGCATTGAAGTCTTATTCAGGTTACTTCCAAGTCCAAAAGGGGATAGATAGGTCTTTTGTTCCCTTCTGGATGTCAGCAGCTTTCAACCAATATATTCAGTACGTCAAGTTCTGGATGTTCACCCTGCAATATATCATATCCTTGCTCCCAAAGGGCAACTGGATAGCCTCATTGGACATAAGGGACATTTCAAGTTGCGGAGTGCAGACAGGGAATTGTTCTGGTTCTCATAGCTTGTTGCTATTTGTCCTTTCTTTAGCTTCTTTACTAAGGCAATGGCCAGTGTGACTGAAGCCTTACAAGAAAAGCACATTGATTATTACCTTACCTAGACAGAGCTCTTCTACTGGCCCTCCAGTGACTCTCTAGAAATGTCTGTACAGTTGGTCGCCTGTTTGGTGAAGTCCCTGGGAATTACTATAAAGAAACTCATAATGTGGTTGGCAGGCAAGTGATTGACCATTCACTCCTCAGTCCCTTTGGGTGTTTCTTTGTTTCTTAGAGTTGTGCAACCTATGGACTTAGTATAATTAAGCAGAGTGGTGTGATAAGGCAAAGTTGACTAAATGGGGGTACCCTTGCAAAAAATAATTTTAGATGTACTTTTTTCTGCAGGTTTGGCATTTTTTTCTTGATCAGTTTTGTTGGATGAGACAGCATTGAATGGGCTTTAAATCCATTGGGGGATTCAATAAGGCCTACATGGCCATTTTTCACTGTGTGCACATCTCTGAGCATTGCAGAAACTTTTAGATTCAGTAAGCCCAAACAAGGTAAATACTGTGGAGTGCTAATTACAGCATAAGCAGCTGAATTGTGTGCTAATTAACCAATCCAATAAGGTTTAGCTATTCAACAAGCTATAAAGCATCTGTGTAGACTCCGTACTGGTTTTTCCTGCAGATTCCAAAACTTTTGGAATACAGACACAGAAGAAGTCTACACAGACAGAATGTTAGGGGCTGCCTCCTGCTTTAATTCATTTGTATGTGCTAGAGGCTGAAGCCAATGCTGCTGATGCTGCTAATAGGCCTAGGCTGAGAAGAAGAGTTTTCAGGACCCATTTCTCTTTTCCTCAATGTAAATGATATGGAAATTGTGGAGCGCTACAGGGTGGACAGGGACACACTACAGCTGCTGCTGCTAATAGGCCTAGATTGAGAAGGAGAAGAGTTTTCAGGCCCCATTTAACTTTTCACAACCTACATGATGTTGAAATTGTGGAGCAGTACAGGGTGGACAGGGACACACTACAGGACCTCTGACATCCTCAGCTCAGAGCCAGAGCCAGCCAAGGGAACCCATCCCAGTGGAGACAAAGTTATCCGTAGCCTTTACAATCTTAGCTATAGGTACCTTTCAGAGGCCAACAGAGGACATGCTGGGGGTGTCTCAGGCATCAGCATCCAGGAGTCTCCACCAGTTCCTGAATGCTATGCTCCAACATGCCAGTGACCACATATATTTTCCCTGTAGTTCTGAGGAGAAGGCTAGAAATATGCAAGAGTTCTGTCATGTAGCACACTACCCTCAAGTACTGGGTGCCATATATTGCACATTTGTAGAAATTAAGGCACCAGCCAGGAAACAGGGTAGGCTGTACATTAAGAGAAAGTGTTACCACTCTATCAACTGCTAAGCCATGTGTAATGCCAAGGGAATAATCATGAATGTGTGTGCAGGCAATCCTGGCAGTTACCACAACTCATATATGGCACACATCTGAACTGTACCAGATATTTGCTAAGGGAGAATATCCCACACGAGCATTTACTGGGGGAATGCAGGCTGTGCACTGGAACTCTGGCTGATGACACCCATCAGAAATTTACAAACACCCATGGAAGAATGTCATAATGAGGCATACGCTCAAACAAGAAATATCACAGAGTATGTGTTTGGGCTGCTGTAGTCACAGTTCTATTGACTTGAAACATCTGGGGGAGCCCTGCAGTACAATCCACAGACGTACAGAAATATTCACAGTATGTGCCATGCTACACAACATAATCCTGAGGAAACAGCTTCAGCAGGATCAGCAAGGGGAAGAGGCACACATAATGCCACCAATGCCTAGGTCACCACAGCCACAGGAAGATGAGGAGTCACAGTTGGAACCACCAGCTGCTGTGGGTGTAGGCAGAAATAGGCATGCTTAATATGTAATTGCATTGGCTAGTAGACAATGCATAGCACATTCACTGGCCACCTAGGGGCCTAAAACCTTTATCCTACTAACATACGTATAGTAACATTGATGCCAGGTAACTCACACAGCCTTTACCTCCCCAGGTATTGGCTTTGCACTGCTTGCATCACACAGTCACCCCTGAACTAAAACTGCATCACCTGCTGCATTGAGAAGGTAAGTCCTGAACCTGGAGTGTATTGTGTGATAATATGACTCTGTGGAATATCCTTGTATTTCATTACTTGGTCTGGTAAGCTAGTAAAAGGTGGGAGAGTTATACAGAGCTTACCTTAACATGTCACAGCAAAGACTTATTTGACTTATATGTCTCCATTACTAAGTAGTAGGCCTCAGGCATCAAAGATTCACACAGTCATAACTATCAAAAGTACTGATGATCACTGCATGCCCTCAGTTTAGCACCATATGCTTGTACTGGAAAATCATTAAAGAGAGAAGTTAGAAAGTAATGGTACACATTGCAGTTTCTGACTTCACAACCCTCACAAGATCATTCACTATAAAGTTGGGAAATTTTGATGCTGTCAGCTGTCTAATTTGCCAAAGCAAAGTCCAAGGTACAATTACCAGTTCAACATTACAAATGCAGATATACAAAGCACTAAGTTAGCTATGCACCCTGAGCATCAGACACAAAGCTTATGTATCCCTGATTACAAAAGACAGAAAACAGGGATATTGCATAGTTATCATCACTTGCACAGGGTGTTGTGTGGGGGGACAGGAAGCCTAGTCTGACACAAAATGTCAGTGAGTGTGTGTGAGTAAGAAAGAGAAGAAGGCAGACAGTTGGATACACTAACAAATGGCCAGTGAGACACAATGAGTAACTGTTGGGTGTGTCTGTAGGGGTGTTACAGGTGAAATTGGTGTGTGAGTGTCTGCATGAACACAGCCAAGCTCTGTGCTTTCTCTACATCTTGGTATGTTGGACAGGTGTGAGCCATGCATGGTAGAGGTGGCAGTTCATCACTGTTGTGCTCGACCATGAGAACTGGCTATGCCAGGAGTTGCACTGGCACAACGATGCCCACGGTCAGATGCAGTGCTGCTACCTGAATGTGACTGATGTCTGATGGATGAGCTCCCTTCACAGGGATGCCCAGGACCATGACCCCATGACCTACCATGTCTGAGTGGGACAGTATACTCACTGACGGAGTAGTGAAAGTACTGCCACTATGGGAGTGTGATCGGGCATCACCATGTTGACTGACAGCTTATGATTTGGCTGACCTACATCCATGAGGGCATTCCCCCCCCAAGCAGAAGTTCCATTACAGACACTGTTCATGCCATGACAGACACCCCTCAGTCCATCACAGGCAACCCTCATTCAAACGTGACATTCATCCACTCCAGTGAATTGGTAACACATTGGAGGAAGTCACCCATGTCAGACTGTGCCACATCCAAAACCCTAAGCATTTGTCTGGTGCACCTATGGGAACATGCCTGTGTTTCCTTGATGGCCCTAAACATGTGTTGAGTGGCACAGGAAGAGGCACCTACAACAGATGGAGGAGGGACAGCCAGCCCCCTCCAAGCACCCTTATCAATCCTCCTGCATGGCACCTCACCCACACTTTGGCTATGCCGGAATCAACAAGCACTGAAGCCACAGTAGCCACACTTCCCTGATAAATGTCCTCGCCTTCTACCTGTCTAATATCTGTGGCCTCACTGGATAGGGTAGGCATAGGCCTAATGGCTGTGTCTGATGGAATTGCAGGGGATAGCTGTATGTCAGCCTCCATGTCAGATTCAACCTCTGCACCCCCTGATTGTGCCTCAGTTTGGCCACCATCATCATCAGAGTTTGTTGAGACACTGACATCAGGTGTCAGAGTGCCCACACTCCCACTGTCATGCTTACCTGTCATAAAAAGCAAGAAACACAGAAATAAATTAACACATGCATTACTATAGTGCAGTATATGCTAACAAACTAAAAGTACTTCCACTATTACAGACAGTACAGAAATACATGCAACAGACCTGAGATCAACATCACACACTACAATATTTCTTTCAATTGCTCAGCAGTAATGTTTGCCTTACTATCTGCAGATGAGATACTCCTCTGTAGTCCAGATGGTCCTGGAGGAAGTTAAGCAAGAGGTAAGGGCAATATCATCACAATTAACAGTAACACAGGGGGTAATACATTTACCCCTTTATATGTCCATTAACTATAATTTCATCAAGAACATGGTTGACAACTCTAACCTAAGCTTACAACTGTAGCAATCTTCAAACCATCTCCAAAAAAAGACATATGACACAGGACTAACTTCTTGATTTCAGTTGTTTTACTCCTTTCAGCTGCTCCCATTAGAGGTCACCACAGCAGATAATCGGTCCGCAGAATGAGTGGCAGTAGAGTTTTACAGTGTTGAGTTGCCAGCCAGATGACCAACCTTCCTCAGAAAGCACACACATGCACACACTCGCATCTAGGGCCACCTACATCATGTCTTGGGAATGTGGGAGGAAACCAGGACAAACCCATGCAAACATAGGGAGGACATGCAAACTTTGCACAGAAGGCACCCCAGTGGAGAATCAAACTGGAGAACCTCTTGCTGTGAGGTTAAAATGCTAACCACTGCACCACTGTGCCACCCAATTTAAATTGTTTCACTATACAACAGTATTCAACTGTTCAGATACCAAAACCTCCATGGAAGTTCCTCCTAGGATGTGCTTGCTGCCTTGGAAACTGTTGCTCCGACATCCAGGACATCTGTACTGCACTCTCCTGGGAGCTGTCTGGATCTCTGATATTGCCCAGGAACTCATCATTGAGGGTTAGTGGTGGTTCCCTAACAGGCCCATCCCCGGTAACCATCTGGTCACAGACCATTGCAGCTGCTCTCCTCCGTGCAGATGTGGTCATGTCAGTGGCCCTGTGGTGCACCTGCTCATATATCCTGTCATGGGCACCCACGGCATTGACATCATCCTCTATCTGCTGCCATAGTCACATCCTATGTGCTATATCTCCCTGTCACCTTTCCAGCAGAAAAGCATCATGTTGCCTAAACCCATCCACAATCACCTGGTTCTCAGCATTGGTGAAGAAGGGGGGTCTCCATGGATTGACATGCCTGGGTGACATACTCGTAGGTGTCCTAAAAGACAACAGAATAATAATACACATAAGCATCACATAACTACAAAATTTGACTGTTTCCAGATAAAAAGAAAAAGTAGCCAGTCAGTATTACCCACTGGAGAAACATAAAACAGTCTAGAGATGTGAAATACTAACAACAGGCAGGATACAAAACAAGGAGATTAACAAGATCCACATGTCCTTGTTTGTGCCATAACAGTTACTCACCTTTGCTTCTCCCAAAAAGAACGGTCCATCCATGTTTGTGCTATAATAGTAACTCACCTTTGTTCCTCCCACAAAAGAACAGTCTATCCTTGTTTGTGCAATAACAGTTACACTCACCTTTGCTTCTCCCAAAAGGAACAGTCCATCCATGTTTGTGCTATAATAGTAACTCACCTTTGTTCCTCCCACTTAAGAACAGTCTATCCTTGTTTGTGCCATAACAGTTACACTCACCTTTGCTTCTCCCAAAAAGAACAGTCCATCCATGTTTGTGCTATAATAGTATCTCACCTTTGTTCCTCCCACAAAAGAACAGTCTATCCTTGTTTGTGCCATAACAGTTACACTCACCTTTGCTTCTTCCAAAAAGAACAGTCCATCCATGTTTGTGCTATAATAGTAACTCACCTTTGTTCCTTCCACAAAAGAACAGTCTATCCTTGTTTGTGCCATAACAGTAAGTCACCTTTGTTCCCCCACCCAAAAAAGGACAGTCTATCCTTTTTGCCATAACAGTAACTCACCTTTGCTTCCCCACTCACAAAAGAATAGTCCATCCTTGTTTGTGTTATAACAATAACTCACCTTTTCTTCCCCCACCCACCAAACAACAGTATATCCTTGTTTGTGGCATAACAGTAACTCACCTTTGTAGTGCACAAACTGGACAGCTGGCCAGACAGGACCCAGTCAGCCAAAAATAGAAAAAAGATGCATTCAATTAATACAACTGGGCTTTGCGCAAACCCAATAAGCAATGTTGTGCTGCAGTTAACAGTCATACCTTAAGAATGATTAGTAAAATAGGGAATGTCACGTAACTAGTCCTGTGGCAGCAGATGTTAAGTGTAGGGCTGGAGTACAGACAATCTTGGGTTCTAGTACAGGGTGTGCAACATTTGTTTTACTGTTGTGACATTGCAGTTTTAGCAATGGACTGCAACATAGATAAGTGCTTTCTCAATCTTCTTGTGGCAATAGGTGTAAGTGTAGAACTACCATACACATGGTCCTGGGTTTGAATACAGCATATTCCATGCACTTTTACTGTTATTCCACTTTTCCATTATAGTCAGTCTCACTTATAACACTTGACATGGTGTCGCTGATATTAATTATATGTATGAGCGCTGAGGCACTAGTATCGTGTAGGTTATGTATTCATTTCTGTATGTATTATCACATTTATTCTCAAATGTATGACTATAAGTATATTATGTACTATATCCCTGACATATATTTCTGCTATCTGGACTGCCATGGCCTTCACATTTGTCTAACACCCATACACAACTGCCTGTACATCCAATAATCTTGAATTTGCTTTACTTGCTACTGTTGCGTTCTGCTTACCATCGTGCAAACACAATGCTCAAAGGTGCACACTGCCAAGCACTGTGCTTGTGCAATGGTAAACAGAGCACAACAGTTTCAAACAGTGTGTGCACTCCCAGTAAATGTGATGACTGGAACTGGCAAGAAAGCATCATTCTTCATTGCTCTAGATCCATGGCAGACCTGGCAGGCATTTGTGGGGAAGGTGTCAGGTTTAGGGTACAGAGACTAATAGGGTACAGAGATGGGATGTCCAAAAGTCTAAGATTTTTATTGGACTCCTAGTTAATAACCACAGTGCCAGGCTTCTGCAGCTGGACTATTCTGGCTCCCAGTATAAGTTGGAAGCTTGGGATAGTTTAGCCCAGGCTGTAACCAATGCCAACGGTATCCCCTACACTGCTGATCAATGTAGGCATCACTACAAAGACCTCCAGAGGAGGAGGAAGAAGAATACCCTCGACTATTGATTCTGGAATTTAGGACTGCAGACATCCCACACCTATGTAAGTATCAGCTACAGAGAGTAATTGTAAGATTTAAAGGCTGAATATATGCAAGAAATATTCATAATGGTATTCTGTTCTGTTCTGTTTTTTTCCACAGCTGCACATGATCATGAGGTAAATGATGGGCAATGGTGCTGGAGCTGGATCCATGGTGCTAGATTGGTGAAAGCATGTGGTGTGTATGCAGCAGAATAGTAGTGTCATTCTAGCATTAAAAGTTAAACATAGCTTTTCTGGTATTTTATAGAGTTGTATCAAATTGAGCATGCATATCTCAACTGTAAAAGCAAGTGTACATGCATTAGTCTGTAGCACAAACCAAGAGTCCAATATTGCACTTTAGTAAGAGGTTGTGGGTTCAAATACCACACTTCCCAACCATACAATTATGTCAATTCTGCAATTTCTATTTACATTAAATTAAAACGTCTATACCAGTGGTACAAATGCCCTGCTGTAAAGTGTAATCTATATAATTGGAACATGCATATGTGCAATATATGCACATGTCAAAGAGTATACTTGCTGAAATCTATAGCATAGTGTGCATCTTTTAGGAGTTGTTAGTCTTAAAAGTAAAAGTTAAGATAATAGAGTCAATTAATTGTATGACTGCATTGTCTGTCACATATGAAGGTACTTATCTCTTTTTTCCCTCTGTTACCCCAACCCTTATCTTCTCTTTTTTTATTTTACTTTTATTTTATTTATTTGTTATTTTATTTTTTTATTAAGTGTTGTCAACATGTGTCCATGTCATCCATGTGTACCACATCACTAAATGCTCCACAGCACAGTGGGGTAGGCATGTCCCACAAGATCAGCTTGCCCCCCTCCACCAGCTCCAGCACCATTGCCCATCATGTCTGGGAGCCAACCTGGCAGCACCACCTCTGCTGCCTCTGCACTACCTGCCCTCAGGTGGTCCTGTATTGGAGGCTGTTCCAATGGTACCCTCCAGGAGCAGTGGCAGAGGTGGTGATTTTATCACCCATGCTGAATTGCCAGGGATGGTATGTAGGATTGTGCATGTCTATGCCAAATGGAGAGGCTGATCTTCCTCATTTTGCATAATACCAGATGGAGGAGGTGCAGACATGAGGCACTCCAGCTAGTGATGGAGTGAGGTAACAGTGATGACAATCCAGTGGGTGAGAGCTCGATTCTGACTGTCACCAAGCTTGACAACCATGGGTTCAGGCTGTTCCCACCCTCAACTCAATCACGGTGCCCCCCCAACCTTTTGTGTCCATCACCATCCCTATCTCTTGTCTTTTTGTCTTGTCTGTCTGCAATTGTTTCCTCACCTACCCAACTTACCTCAGCCAGACATTCCTATGTCCCTACATCCCTTCCTCAACATTCTTCTCTCTCTGAAAAAAAAAATGGACATCTGTCCCACAAAAAAAAAATCGTCCCATTCATAGCTCTCCATTTCGCACGTGTCTTCTTGACACACTTGATTTGGTCCAATTGGCTATACAACATGATTGTGTTATGGTCATTCCTCTCTCTGGAGGTGACAGTCAAAATTCAGTTAATATTTTCATATATGTTCCCTTTACACTGTTAAAGAAATGGATAGCTATGGTTCTTTCTTACCTCCATCTTGCACATTCCTGCCCTGCATTTCCTTTGTTATTCCCCTTGCTGGTTGCCCATATCACCACTTTCCTATCTTCCGCATTACTTTTCTTTAATGCATTATTGCGTGATGGTGTATATCATGCACCAACGCACAGCAATGATAATATGAAAGTATTTAAAAGTATTACATACAGCTGTATTCGAATCCAGTACCATCTGGCCCTAAAAGGAATGTATCACTGCTTTAACTGCATTAACAGATGCCACCACAGAGTCAGATAAGTAACAGGTGTATTCCAGACATTCAGTACTGTCAGACTTTGTTCTTCCCCCTGCTTGCTCCCCATTTCACCAATTTCCTATTTACTTAATTTAACACCTTTAATATGGTCAAAAAATAGAATCACACATGACACACATAAGTAGCAGAAAAAGCAATGGATCCCTTCACTTTTTGGACCAATGAGCAGCAAGGGTGAGTGACGGCAAAATGCTGCAGTTACCTCCACACAATGCCACTTAACCCCGCTGTGGTATGTCAACACACAGCAACACATCTCTTATAAACAGTTCTGTCATTGCATTGTCACTCTGTAATGAAAAGTATTTTAAAGTATTATATACAGTTGTATTTGAACCCAGTACCATCTGAGGCAAAAAAGGAATGTATCAATGCATTAACATATACTGCCACAGAGTCAGTTAAGCAGCAGGTGTATTTCTTAGACTCAATACTAACTGTCAAGTTTTAGCAATGCAGCTCGTGTTTGTGCACTGCTTAAGTATGTGCAAATATGTGTATCTCACATGCATGTGCACTTTGCTAACCGTCATGCAAACCCACAGCTCACCACACTATTGAAATGTTTATATTATGCTGTATTACTGCTGTTTACTGTCCATTGCCTGTGTATGACATGAAATTATATGTGTAACCATTATAAGCTAAGGGCCCTATCTAACAACATGTCACATATTTACAATACATCCATCTGTTGCCACCCCCCCCCCCAAGCACTTCAACCCTGGTATCTCAGTGCTTTTTCCACACATATATCAACCACAGTATAAAATGTAATAACAAATGTTGTGTGCTATGCAATGCACATCAAGCTGTTAACAGGCATCACTACAACTATTGACCCATATGCCTAAAAATACTTATCTGCAAGGCTAGGGAAGAAATCAGCATGGACCATATCTACAGGGATATAGGTGACCTTCAACACACTTGACCCTACCCATTTTGTGTTTGTCAAGGGTAGATTGTACCTATTGAACCTTGTGGACTTCTTGGATACTGACCCCATATACCTAGATGAGGGATAACAGGACATACCACCTGTGTTGACTTATCCAAGGTCTTCCACACTATCCCCCATTCATGTGTCATAGTTAAGATCTCTCACATGGGAATTAAGACATACAGTAGTACAGGGATAGGCAACTGGCTCACTGACATAACACACAGTCTCAGAGTTGGGGACTATACCTCCACCAGTAACCCGTTACCATTAGAATACTACAAGGATCTGTGCTGAACCCTCAACTGTTTGTAAACTACTTCCCTGAAGTGCAGGCAATGGTAGATGGCCTGTGGTTTACCAAGTTTGCAGATGACTGGTAACTGGACACATGATACAGTCCCCCAGTGATGGTAACATATTACAGAAGGAGCTGCCACACACAAATGATTGGTGCCAGACTTAAGGATTGAACCTTAAAGCAGACAATGGCTCAATGTCCCCTTTGGCAATGAAGTACCCCTGCTAATTATGATATACACACTGTAGCACCCCTCTAAGCTCAAACACAGTGTTATGAGACTGGGGAACACATGTTGATAGCACTCTACACGTTCATCACTATATGGTGACACACACATTCTGCATTGTGCACATCATACGTATTGACATCACATCCAAGACCAAAGTGGTCATACCTCTGCTGTTCTCTACCCTTATCAGACCACTAATGGAGTACAATGCTTCCTTCTGTCTGTACCTCACCAGACACCTGCAGCAATTGGAGAACACACAGGGTTGTGCTTTGGAGACTCCAGAGCCTCCAAACATGACATACATGGAAAGACTGAAAGACTTGTCAGTGTACTCAGTATCATGCAGGCTGCTGAGAGTTTACCTATGCCTACCCTACAGAGCAGTCTCAGACCCTGTCCTACTGGAAATGCTGCACATCTGCAAATCAAATGGGACAAGAATAACTTGGTGCTGGGTTCTCAACCTAGCCTGTGTCATAAACAGTACATGCTGGGGTGACAGATACAGCCCCCAACAACTCACACTCCTCTGTAATAGGCTCCCACAGTATGTGAATCAGTGCTCCTCAGTGACCCTGTTCAAGTGCAACCTTGACTACTGATTGGGTGATTGTAAAGTCACCTGTGGAGTAATACCGATGTCCCTCATGGACAGGGCCAGTTGGTGCTGCTCACAAAATTGCTCTGCTAACAACGACTATCCAACTATGCCTAATAAAGGTACTTGTGTTTTTACATAGCTAGGCTTCTAAACACCATAGGGCTATTAGGTTAGTAGCCTATGTACATATGAAGCTATGAGCCTATGTGGGTCTCCCAACATTTTTTCTCCCATATGGCCTGCTAATGTCATCTGCTATAAATTCACCTGGAGGCTTGTAAAAGTCAGACTTGTGCCATGGTGCTTGTGTAACATACTGTGTTCTGTAGTCTTTGTACTTAGGGGTTCTGTTCTCATTGCAGTCAACTGGGCATGTGTGTGTGTCTGCGTCTAGCCAGAAGAGCAAAAGTGTGTATCCTACAATTAATGCCCCAATCCCATGGATTGACAATATTTTGATGCTTGCACATGCCTACACATCTATTTCATGCAGGCCTCCCAACTTCTTCTCTCCAACATGCACTGCTGATGTCATCCACTATAAGCTGATTTGCAGCTATGTAAAAGTCAGACTTGTGCCATGGTACTTGCATAAAGTACTGAGTTCTGTAGTCTATGTGCTTAGATAGGTAATCATTCTGTTCTCACTGTAGTCAACTGTGTATGTGTGTGTCTAGCCAGAAGAGTAGAAGGGTGTATCCTGTAGTTACTGCTTACTGCTCCAATCCCATGAATTGACAGTATTTTGATACTTGCACATGTCTACAGATCCATTTCATGCAGGCCTCCCAATTCCTTCTCTCCAACTTGCACCACTGACGTTATCCATTATAAGTTGACCTGCAGCCATGTAAAAGTCAGACTTATCCATTATAAGTTGACCTGCTGCTATGTAAAATGCAGACTTGTGCCATGGTGCTTGCATAAAGTACAGTGTTCTGTAGTCTATGTACTTAGGTAGGGGTTCTATTCTTACTGCAGTCAACTGTGTGTGTGTGTGTGTGTGTGTGTGTGTGTGTGTGTGTGTGTGTGTGTGTGTGTGTGTGTGTGTGTGTGAGAGTATGTGTGTGTGAGTATGTGTGTGTCTAGCAAGAAAGAGACGCCAGCAACAAAAGTGGACTGTAGATAGTAGTTTATTGGGTTATAAATAAACTACTAAAACACCAAGTAAGTTCCACATACCGGTTTCGGCCCGGATTCAAACCTAGCCTTCTTCAGTGTATAACAATAGAACCAATCACAAATAAAGGTGTTTATATATACCATACAATTCAATGATTGGTTGTATAAACCAATGACTCAAGCTCATTAATATTTAACATGATGTAATATTTTTTACATCTTAATACTAGAATGTCACAAACATGTTTCCAAATACATAAAGAATACAATGACATATCTTGTTCAAAAGTGGAATCTAAATATGTATATCAGTAATATATGCAATATTTTATAAATATTCATTTAATCCTGGGTTTAGTAAAGCACCAAGTTTGGTGATCCACTTTTTTTCTTTTAGGTCAAGTTTGGTATGCCAACCACCTTTGTTAGTTCTGTCACCAATAATTTTGTCAATTATTGTAAAACGAAATTGTGCCTTATTATGTGTCAATGTGTGTTTATATAGTGCATTAGATGTTTTTTTACATCTAATGTCACTCAAATGTTCTGATATCTGTAGCTTAACTGGTCGAGAAGTTTGTCCAACATAAAATGAATGGCAGCTACAATGTGCCATATAAACGGCCCAATCTGTGTTGCAATTGGCAAAAAATTTTATATCAAACACCTTATTGCTGTTTCTACTGGTAAACTCTTTTGTTTTTGCTATGAGTTTACAATTAACACAGTGACCGCAAGGGAAACAACCTATAAGTTTATCACCCAAAATGGTTGTTTGATATATGTTTGATAAAGAAGATTCAAAATGATGTTTGTAATGGTTAAAGTAACCCGCTAAATTTTTTCCTTTTCGAAACGAAAATAAACATGTGTTGGGAACAATAGATTTGGTTTTGACATCTGCTTCCAGTATATTCCAATTTCCCTTAATGATATTAATAAAGGTATTCGTGTTTCTGCCATATGTGGTAGTAAAACGCAATGTGCTTGTCTTGTTTCGTTTTTGTTTATATTTTAACAAGTTTGATCTATGTAAACCTGAGGCATGATTCAAAGCCATTGTAACATAACCTGAGTTATATCCCCTATTCCTAAACCTGGTACACAAATCTTGAGCATGATGACCAAAACTTACATTATCAGAGCAATTTCTTCTCATTCTAATGAATTGCGATAAGGAATATTTTTAGCAATATGTTTTGGATGAAAGCTGGAGGCGTGGAGAATGGTATTATACTCAGGAAACTTCCTATAAGTCTCAGTTTTTAAAGTATTATCCATATTCCTTGTTACCAAGACATCCAAAAAAGTTATAGATTTTTGATCATAACTGATGGTAAATTTGATCCCCCATTTGTTATCATTCAGATATTCTACAAATTCAAGGAGATATGGAATGTCCGATCTCCACACCATCCAGCAGTCATCCAAATATCTACGCCAGATGTCTATGTCAGGCAAAAAGAGGTTATGAGTAACATCATAAATCATAATGTGTTCCAAATAAGCCATAAATAGGTCAGCATATATGGGGGCAAAAGATGCCCCCATAGCTGTACCATTAGAATGAGAAGAAATTGCTCTGATAATGTAAGTTTTGGTCATCATGCTCAAGATTTGTGTACCAGGTTTAGGAATAGGGGATATAACTCAGGTTATGTTACTATGGCTTTGAATCATGCCTCAGGTTTACATAGATCAAACTTGTTAAAATATAAACAAAAACGAAACAAGACAAGCACATTGCGTTTTACTACCACATATGGCAGAAACACCAATACCTTTATTAATATCATTAAGGGAAATTGGAATATACTGGAAGCAGATGTCAAAACCAAATCTATTGTTCCTAACACATGTTTATTTTCGTTTCGAAAAGGAAAAAATTTAGCGGGTTACTTTAACCATTACAAACATCATTTTGAATCTTCTTTATCAAACATATATCAAACAACCATTTTGGGTGATAAACTTATAGGTTGTTTCCCTTGCGGTCACTGTGTTAATTGTAAACTCATAGCAAAAACAAAAGAGTTTACCAGTAGAAACAGCAATAAGGTGTTTGATATAAAATTTTTTGCCAATTGCAACACAGATTGGGCCGTTTATATGGCACATTGTAGCTGCCATTCATTTTATGTTGGACAAACTTCTTGACCAGTTAAGCTACGGATATCAGAACATTTGAGTGACATTAGATGTAAAAAAACATCTAATGCACTATATAAACACACATTGACACATAATAAGGCACATTGTTTACAATAATTGACAAAATTATTGGTGACAGAACTAACAAAGGTGGTTGGCATACCAAACTTGACCTAAAAGAAAAAAAGTGGATCACCAAACTTGGTGCTTTACTAAACCCAGGATTAAATGAATATTTATAAAATATTGCATATATTACTGATATACATATTTAGATTCCACTTTGAACAAGATATGTCATTGTATTCTTTATGTATTTGGAAACATGTTTGTGACATTCTAGTATTAAGATGTAAAAAATATTACATCATGTTAAATATTAATGAGCTTGAGTCATTGGTTTATACAACCAATCATTGAATTGTATGGTATATATAAACACCTTTATTTGTGATTGGTTCTATTGTTATACACTGAAGAAGGCTAGGTTTGAATCCGGGCCGAAACCGGTATGTGGAACTTACTTGGTGTTTTAGTAGTTTATTTATAACCCAATAAACTACTATCTACAG
Source organism: Protopterus annectens (assembly GCF_019279795.1). Lineage (NCBI taxonomy): Eukaryota > Metazoa > Chordata > Ceratodontiformes > Protopteridae > Protopterus > Protopterus annectens. The sequence continues at coordinate 1,081,175,607 of NC_056737.1, read as the reverse complement.
TCCACTTTTGTTGCTGGCGTCTCTTTCTTGCTATTCATTTGTTTCTTAGCCGTGCAACTCCCTACGTGCAGGAAATACTTGGTTGGATATGTGTGTGTCTAGCCAGAACAGCAGAAGGATGTATCCTGCAATTACTGCTTACTGCTCCAATTCCATGAATTGACAGTATTTTGATACTTGCACATGCCTACAGATCAATTTCATGCAGGCCTCCAAACTTCTCTCCAACATGCACCACTGATGTTATCTACTATAAGTTGACTTGCAGCCATGTAAACGTTAGACATGCTATGGTGCTTGCGCAAAGTACTGTGTTCTGTAGTCTGTGTACATAGGTGTATTATTCTCACTGCAGTCAACTGTGTGTGTGTGTGTGTGTGTGTGTGTGTGTGTGTGTGTGTGTGTGTGTGTGTGTGTGTGCTGTTGACTGACATTACAGAGAGCATTTTACACCGACATATGGGACACTTATATTCTCAACAGACACTGCTGATGTCATCATCTATAAAAAGTTGTCTGAGACACTCCAAGTCAGACTTGAGCTGTGGAACTTGCATAAAGTACTGTATTATGTAGTCTATGTACTTAGCTAGGTAGGGGTTCTATTCTCACTGCAGTCAACTGTGTGTGTGTGTGTGTGTGTGTGTGTGTGTGTGTGTGTGTGTGTGTGTGTGTGTGTGTGTGTGTGTGTGTACTTACTTGATATTAGAGAGAGCATTTTACAACAGCATGTGGGACATTGCTTTTGCCATCTTCCTCTCAACAGACTATGCTGATTTGTGGATATGCAGTATACACATCAGGGCAGGATCAGAGATGTCCTGTAGTCCAGGCACAAGGCACCTCATCCTTTCCAATACAGATTTCAGGAACAGGGCTTTCAGTATATCTATGGACTCCATAGCATAGCTTGTAGGACCTGTATTTTATTGGTGTGAAACCCCCGTGTTCTGTCCAGCTGCTGCAGGTGTCTGGTGAGGTACATGCAAAAGGAAGCATTACACTGTATTAATGTTCAGATGAACTTTAAATATAGAGCTGTTATATCCTCCTCAGATCTGGATACAATGGCTTGACGTTTGAGGGGCACAACATAGCCTTTCCATATCACTGTGGACACTTGTTCAAAGTTCAGATTGCTCTCTACCTGCATTACTAAATCTTGCACCTCTGGTTTCAGCATAGGGCAAAACAAAAAGGTAACTGGAACCATGAGCAAGGATAAAAGAACAGTTGTTTATTCAAAAAGTATAAAGTCCACAACTTACTTGAAAAGTTGCTTTTATAAAAAGTAAGAGATGTTTATTCGAAAAGTTTAAAATCTACAGTGTACTTTTCTGGAGTGTTTTTTTTTTTTTTGAGATCTGATTAGTTACATGATTTGCCAGTTGTTTATGTATTTGCTCATGTTGTTTTATCCCCGCTTGTAGTTCCTGTTACTTTTTGTTTTGCCAGTTTTGCCTTATTAGTAATGGACTTGTCACTGCAATGATACTGTTGCTTTACTTTGTTTCAGCATATGGGGGAGTGTTGTCAATGGTGTATTTACCAGGAAATTCCACTTTGCATAAGACACAAATCTTGACACATTCTGTATTTATTACTAGACCGTGTGGCTTTGACACCAATCATTTGTGTGTGCTAGCCCCTACTGTACTATAGTCACATCATTGGTGGGCTCAATTATTGCAATCAATACACATGAATCAGCAAACATGTAAGCTACAGGTTATATTTTGTAGCCTGGACTGTTGAGAAATAGATTAAAACAGTATAGAGCCCAACAGAGATCCTTGGGGTACACTAATGGTGACAGCTGCAATAGTAGAGGTTGATTCACCAACTTTCACAGTATGTGGTCTGTCATTGAGGACATTGGTTATCCATCTAGTGACACAAGTGTTAATCCCCAGCTGGTAGAGTTTGTCAATGACACCTGAGTAGGTGGATTGTATCCAAACCTTAGGACCCATCAAGATAGGCAGTATGCACTCTGTTACCTTTATGCATGCCTATGCCACAGAAACAATGGGCTCTGACAACATCACAGATCACCTATAGCATGACTCAATGACTCAGAACATATGCCTACCTGACATGGTGTGATACAGACTTGGACACACCCTCTAGATGGACTATGTTCCTGTAGAAGGGTGTACATAAACATACATACATCTGAGTGGGCTGGGGACAGCACTTGATGCATGCATGTATAGACACATTCTGACTGTCCTGATCTGTGAGGTAGACCAACATGTCATCATGGACCTTCTCTAAATGGACATTAGTAATATCCCATCTGTGTGCAACAGGCATGAGTTTTTGATGCTACAGCTATGTCTGTTACATCTGTCAGATGTCTTCAAGGAGCATCAGCCTGTGGAACTTGAAAAGGCCAATACAGTTGACAGGAGTCCACACTGAGGTGTTCCCTCCACAATGACAGATGTGGCCATCAACACCTATATCACCAAGTGGGTAGAACAGTGGATCATATACGTGGCATCTACATATGTAGAAATGTGTGAAGTGACCTATATCTCATGCCCAGTGGTGTAGTGTGTACATCAGGGCTGTGTGCTAGGCCCTTTCTTGTCTATGATTGAAATCACAGATGGCAAGAATGACATAGAATGACATACAAATCCTATGTTCCAACAGCTGTCTGGAGGACTACAAATTGTAGACAATCATTCACTCCAGCTGTGATATTAATATAATACAGATAGTATCAGAACAAATCAAAGATACTGTATCAAAGATTGCTGTCACAGCCATGACAACACGTGAGATGAAAAAAAACGTGGGGATTTCTTTTGTTATGCAAACAAATGTACAAACCAAGGATCATGTAGACATCACACTCTATCAGCAGACCAGTTTTTATGTGTTCTGTGATATATGGTATATGGAATGTTCACCAGCATGTGTCTGTGATGGTGAGTACTCCCTTGTATGTAACACAACTACTGAGTATGTGCAGAACATCCACATGACAGCTACAATGCCTTAATTGAAGTAAAAATATAAAACTGCAAACCAAATACTGGAAAAATGTATAAAAAATCCAGGCCACCGTTTAGAGGCAAAAAATAAACTCTTTATAACACAACCACAATTACAAAGATGAGCGCTTTCGTCTGGAAACCAGACTTCATCAGATCTTGCCTTAATAGTTCATAGCCTTCACCACACTAATACCTGAGTACAATGCACCCTTCCTCATGTCCCTCCATACACATCTTCCAATAATGCGTAATTGAAATGTACCACCTTTGTCACTGTGAGCTGTCACACGTCTATTTGTGCATACCTAGGTATTGGTTTTATTGCATAAACATTACTGTCTGTTGGCACAGAACCCCCCATCAAGGTGTAATACCACATGCATATGTGATATCTGTTTTGGGGATGCACTTATGACATACATAGCTGTTTAACAACATTGATGGCATGGGTTAGATTCAGAACAGTGCAGATTGTGCCATATATATCTCTGCCATGCACACCAGTCAAGTAGCCTGTAGTGATCATAATGTCAAGTGTGTATCCTCACACCTCCTGCAAGTTAGTGTCAGGAAAGTGTGCTTGTTTACACTCATAGATTGCTGATGTCTCCTAATAGTTGTACAAGTGTGTTGGTGCAAGTCCATCTATGCTCACTCAGAAACACATATGTTTTGTCAGAAACATGGGTTTTATTGGTGGTATTATTCTGATATTGTCCATGATTGAGAGTGATGGTTTTACTGTTGGCCATGAGCCTGCATCTGTGCCCTACATGTTAGAAGCCTCTGCTGACAATACAGACATACTCAGGCAAATCAGTTTACACAGCTTCACAGTATGCACCCAACCCCAATTGTACTTAACATCCATGATACATGTCTTCTCCATTGTTCATGTCTGGATGCTTATATCACAGACATCCTCCACTGTTATGTCATCTTGTGTGACAGTCACATCATATACATTTGTCACTATGCTATCTGTACTGTGCCATGTGGAGATGTGATTATTGTTCCTGCTGCAACTGTCTTCCTTTTACATCTCCTCATGTGTGGTGCATTACAATGTTTTACCTGTCCTCCTTCCTGGTGTTCATCCCTAAACTTCAGCTGTGTGTCCCCATTCAATAAACACACTTCCCATGACTATTTCTTATAAATGGCAGTCCATGTACCCTTACAGATCATTGATACAACTTGTACAGATTGCCTGGAATGTGATTTTACAATACTCAGCACTATATACACTGTTCTGTCCTGTGCCTGCAACACGTACATTAATATATGAAAAACCCTAGTAGTCCGTGTGGCATCCCTCACAATCCTACTTGCCCAGTATGCTGGTGTGTACACATACACTGTCCTGTCCCATCCTCGCAACATAATACATTTATATATGAAAAACCCTGGTGGTCCATGTGGCATTCCGCCCAATCTCACTAACCAAGTTTGCTATGCTGTAACTAAGTTCACTGTCTGTGTTGCTGTACACTGTTTCCTAGCTGCCACAAAACCCTGCTTGTTTACATTTGAAGGTAAGCTGCAGCATGGATATTGATTAAGGACTGCTGCTCACCATGCAAACATATAAACTCCATGTAGGCTTTGCTCCAAGCCTACACAGAGTTTATTGAATCCCAGGGCATGTCTTCTAGCTGATTCCATTATAAATTGATGAAGTCCTCACTGACACTTCTTAATTATTATTATTTAGTATTTGTTCACTGGATAAGTGGATTGGTCTGTTGACCCTTTTTAGCTACAAATAGACTTCATAAACATGGAGATGGGAACACTGCAGTGTTTGTCATTCTTGCCTTAGGTATGGGCTCAAGAGGTCTTGAGTATGGTATCCTGGAAGAAGATACAATACAGGGTCAATGCTCAGATTCTTTTGTGTTTTATGAGGAGAGTGTTGATGGCTATCACAGTCTTATCCAGATTATCAGATTTTGACACTTGGTAGAAGGTGGTCCTTCCCCCATTCTGCATGAGGTTTGAGGACAAAAGGGAAGTGGTAGAGAAGGATGTGCTGAGTCTTGTGGTGTGGACAGTCCTGCATACCTTCCTGCCATCTCCAATGATTCACTTACTGTTAGATTGCTGCTTGTTGAATGAGAAGGAAGTGATTCATTTGAGCAGTCATATCCCTGATGGCACTGGTAACTCTCCCAGTCAAAGCCAGGTGGAAACAGGTGACTTCTTCTTAAGATATTGCTCTTGTTGTAGACCCCTTAATCCCTCCAGATCTGCCATTCATCACTCAACAGGCCTGTGCCTCCATGCAGAAGCAGTTGTTTGAGTGACACAGCATGCCTGTGCTGTCCTGTTCAGTCAGATTGCAGGAGATGCTGACATATCTGACATACTTATTCAATGTGGTCCTCAATTATTCCATGGTCAAGGAGCATGTATCAGCTATCATGAAGTTGTGAATGGCAGTTCTTTGGGCAACCGTCAGCTGGACATTCCTATGCTGAATACAGAAAAGCACATTTTCCAACTATCCTTGTGGCCACCAAATAAGCCAAGACCTATAGCAGGGCCATCTTTACTGTCTGGGAGAGGAGTACAATAGCTGATGATCTGGAGTTCACAGCCACCAAGCTTGATCCCAATGAGAGGTCTCTAGAATTCCATAGTTGTGGGTCAATGAATATTTAGGACTTACATCCTGCAGTCTTCTCTAGGTCCGGCAGGATCCACTGGAGGTGGGTCAGCCATGTCATTATGTGCTAGGAATCTTGATTCTGTTATTGAACTTCAAACAGATGTTTGAATTGTGGTGCTCACTCACATCATGGGTGTGGGACGGGTCTATATTAGATAAACAAAAGTTTATCTAATCAAAAGCTCACATGAGCGAAAATTGCGGAACTCGAAACCGCAATTGTGAGATCGCGGTACAGTGAAGATGGGAATATTTACCCTTTCCTCATTGTAGTGCAATCTCGGAGTTGGAATATATATTTAGCAAAGTGTGTGGGGGGAGCAGCCCCCCGCCCCCATAATTCCAGTTTTGAGTTCTTGGATTTTCGCTCATGTGAGCGTTCAATTAAATAAACTTTCGTTTATCTAATATAGACCTGTGTGAGACTACTCCTTTAGACAATACAGGCTGATGATAGCAGTGAAGGCACAGAAGGCCTGTTTTACCCTGTGCTGCCTTTGGCAGGTGTATTCCTGGGCACCAGATCCCTGCTAACTAATCTCTGGAATATGTCCAGAGCATACTTATCCCATGTGCAAAAGCTTGTTTCTGGATCTAGGAGGAAGCAGGATTCCCTCCCAATAAAGATCCTTAAAAAAATCAGTGGATCTGGAGACCACTGATATGCTTAAGGGCAGTGACTGTTCCCCACCCTACAGCTCCCCAGATGACCCCTTCTTTGGAGAAACCCGAATGTCCATGAGGTGTTCCACTGACTGATCTGTCATCCTGTTCCTTCCTTCATAAGTATATTTATGTCTATCCAAGGAAGAAGGAGGGGTAGCCTGTCATGAAGCTCCCAGATTCTGCTTTTGTAGCCCACACAAAGGTGAATTATCCTTATAAGACCCTGGCTGAGTGGAGTATGTCCGTAATAGACACACTCAGTCTGCTTCCTGTGTGATCTTTTTATTCCAACACAGGTCCCAGAAACTGCAGCACTTTGCAACTTATCTGCCATTCAAGGTATCTAAGAAACTGGACAGGATTGGTAAGACAATTTACTTCTCTGCCCTCTTTGGGCTGTAAGCCCTCAACTATTCATTTCACTCATTGCTTCTATGGCAGAAAAGGATGGAGCCCAGATTATGACTGAGTGCTCCCAAATTTAAGTAGCAGCAGAGGTGCTGAAGGAGACAGAAAGGAGAGATTTGCAAAAAGCAACCATTTTTGGCTAACCTATCCCAGGTGGACAGAAATGGTGTGTGTCTCAGTGTGCTTGAGATGATATCCAGTTGTGTAGTGACATCCTGATTCTTTGCCATGCGTGTTTGGTGCAGTCACTGAGACAACAAGAGGAGTTAGGTGCATACACTAAACCAATATGTCAGGGATGACACTCCATGACAATTCGACCCTCTCTTACCCACTAGTATTGGCTATAAGCACCCAGCACAGTTCAGCAGAGCAGTACAACAGACTAGATTATTAAGTGTGGAGGACTAAGACCCTCTTCATCTTTATTGTCCTAATGCAAGTCCTCCCAAGAAGAGCAGGAATGGAGAATCTTCTCTTCCTCCTTTGTTAAGTCAGAGCCTCAGGAGTAGTTGGTCACGACTCTCTTTGTGGCTGTTTGGATGGGCTGTCCTGCAACCCACTGCAGTTCTGACTGGAAACATACCAAATTAAAGCTGCAGTCTTAGAGATTTGCTTGTACAGGATAACATAGCTAATACTATTCTCCCTTAGGGAAGAGCTTATAAATTCCATCCTAGATGGTCTTTACAGGGGGAAGTTCTCTTTGGTCAGCTTTCTCAGGACTTGGTGGATGATTACTTTAGAAGGAACAGGCCTTCAAAACAGTGGAGGAGTCAGACCTTTATCATCCCTTCAGGTTCCTATACCTCTTTTTCTAACCTCAGACAGCTCCAAAACAGGAACTATCCTCTTTGCAAACTGGGTGAAGCTTGAAAGTATCATATGGTTTGTTGCCTCTTTTCCCATCACAAAATTAAGTTTCTTAACATGCTTAACAAATAATATTAAACATATTAGAATATCAACTATATTTATAGTACAATTCAGCAAATAACAGATACATCAGTTATAGCGAAATTGCATTCAGTTTCATTGTGGGACTTATTGGTGACATAATATCATAAATTGTATAAAGCCAGATATAGCCCTGTATAAGTGTGGCTATCTACTGCCATTCAGGTCTGGACAGTAAAAATAACAAGAATGTACAATAATGACCTGATTAAGACAACCATTTGGACAGCCATTGCCACTTTACAATGGTTGAAGTACACAGGGCAGGCAGGAGAGGTGATCATTCCAAACATCTTTCTTCCTGAAGTTAGACCACTAACTCCTGGAGGTTCAGAGGCAATGCCTGCTTCCTTTTTTTTTTTTTTTTTTTTTTTTTTTTTTTTTTTTTTTTTTTTGATAATATGCTTTTTTTTTTGCTAGGAGCAAAGCTGAATTAATTGCTGCTAGCCCTACATTAGATATGTTAGAGTTGTCCATGTTACCTACAAAGTATAGGGTCCTCAAGAGCATTTTAGAGCCATTATAGGATTTTGCAGTTTATCCTGTATTTGCCTTTTAAGTTCAATCTGAGTGCATTTCCTAAAGATATGGATCTAATTCCCTATTTTCTGATTTTCACATCTCCAGTAATGTGGGTCCTCCAAAGGAAAAAGCATATAAAAAAAACTAAAATTAGCATTGTCAACAAAAAAAAAACTAAATCTTGTTAATCTAGTAACATATTAAGGAGCAAGCAAAATTCAAGTCCAAGATCTTATCATCAAGGGAATACTCAATTCAAATTCCCATAAAGGTCTGTATTTATTAGTATATTCTGTACTAAAAACTAAAGACCAATACCTTTTCTTCTAACAATATGCAAACTATATACTGGAACAGATGCAGACAGAGTTTATACTCATTTAGAAAAACATTCATTTATGGCAACAAATCAAAAAGGTAACAAAATAAAGTCATATGGAACAAAGGATCATTTGTTGCTAAATAAAACCATAATAGAGAATTGTAAAAAGGGGAAGAATTTAAGTCTGGCATGGATAGATTACAAACACGCATTTGACAGCATCTCACATTCACGAATAAAGGAATGCTTACAGAGATGAATACGATACACTGTACATTAATCAGTTCATAGGTTCATAGGTTCATACTAGGCTATCTGCCCTAGGGCATTTATAAGCCTAGCCAGAATGTGTTTGGCTTTCGCCACCCATTTTAAATTTATTTTGCTATGCCCTTTTTCGAGGTTAGTATACTATGCCTCTATCTAACAGTGACACAGAAGTGATACCCGGGGTAAACCTACGATCTCCCATCCACTCATCAAGATTCCTCTTGAAGAGAGTCAATGAGGGACTCTGCCTAACCTGGACTGGGATTTTATTCCAGAGTGAAGGGAGCCTCTGGGTTATGAATCTGTCCCTCCAGCATGTCCTATTTATTTCAGTGCTGAGGTTCAAGTCTCTCGAGCGCATTACAGTTACCAGGAAATGGATATAAACCACTTTTCAGTTGAGCCATGAAAAGGGCAAATTAAAGTTCAAAGGGGTATATTCCAGGGTAACTCTTTGTTACAGCTGCTATGTCTTGCCCTTTACCCATTAAATTGTGTACTTGACAGATTAGGCTATGATTACAATCAGGACCCCCAAAAAACAACCTTGTTTAAAGATTTTGCATCTGTTTTTTGTGGATGACTTAAAACTTTATAGTTCATCAGGTGATGAGTTGAAAGCACAACTGGAAGTGGTCAAAACTTTCTCAGATAATATAAGAATGACAGTTGCTCTTGCTAAATGTGCAAAAGCAACATTTAAAACAGGAAAGCTTCAGCACCAAGAAAATATCATCCTGAGACAGGAATGCGATATACAGAAACTTCATCAGCAGGAGTGAGTGAGTGTATAATTATATGGAAATAGATGAAGGATCAAGAACAAAACATAAACAAATGCAAATAAAGCTCAGTATGGGATACTTCAGATGACTAAAACTAATATTGAAAACTGTCTTGACATCTCATAATAAAGTCAAAGCAATAAATCAGTTTGCTCTTCCTGTTGTAACTTAACTGTTTTGAGGTGATCAACTGGCTCAAAAAAGTATTGGATCAATTGGACACAAAAACAAAAATATGCTTCATGCATATCAAATTACATACAAAAATCAGTGTATACCAAGATTCTACAGTCCTCTTTCTTTTTTTTCAAAACAATTTTATTGATTTTAATACATTCAATTATTGTAAACAATCGCATAAAATCATAGTAAAAACTGTAACCTGAAAACTTTAACATATATAAAGTACATTATATAGATTACATATATACAGTCCTCTTTCTGAAGGAGGTATTACCTCCTCAAAATTGATTACATGTATATTGCTGTACTTGTGGGACTACATATATAGCTGCTGACCATGTCATATCCAAACATAGTGAAAGTTTTAAAACATAAGGAGAAGAAGTCTAAGATGACATTTTTTACTTAGTTTAGCAGAATTATTTTGGTGTCAAGTGGGAATAGGAATCAAACCAGAAGTAAACAAAAATCAGACAACTGAATGTGCTGAAAAACAAAAGAAAGAATATAAGGAGAACAATCAGATGAGAAGGAAAAATGTGTGGAAAATCCATAAATATAATGGCAGGTGCAAAGATGTTCTGGAACAACCTCAGATTGACCGATTGATGCAAGAATGGTTAAAAAGAGGTGAACTGAAATGGAAGGCTAATAATGGTGGACCAGGACAGTGGACAACATAAACATTAATTAAAAAAAAAAACATTGAAAAGCTGAGAAAATCAAGCAAATGCATGTCTTGTAAAAAAAAAAAACAGGAAACAGTCACACATCTTGTTGCTGAGTGTGATACACTCATGGCAGAGGGACTGTGTACTGAAAGGCACAGTAATGTGGTGACTGATGCAGTGGGGATTGTGCAAACACTGCAATACAGAAGTAGCTGAGTAACATGAACCACAATGCATTACAGAAAACAATGAAGGGTACATCATAGGAAATCACCTATTAATAATTTAAAAACAGATGTGAGAAAACCAGATATAGTAGTCCATGAAAAAAAGACAAGGGTAGCATTGATCATTGAAATTGCTACACCCAGTGACTAGTTTCTTATGTACATAGAGAAATGCAAAGTCATAAAATATCAGGATTTGCAGGCAGAAATTAAAGCAATGTGGAAGAACGATACCCAGACAGTTTCAATAGTAGATGGAGCAATGGGTCTAATAAAAAAGTATTTAAAATAGTACTTTGATAAGCTACCAATATAGGTAACCCTATATAAATGACAGAAAGAGGCTCTTCTGGGCATATTGTGTGTGCTGAGAAGAGCATGTCTTGGCTAACATCAAAGATTGAAACAATAATTTCATGAATTGTAATTGTACCCTGAATGGGGTGCATTGTCGTCATGGCATTAAAAACCTCAAAGGCTTGGAGAAATTAAACTGAGAGAATTCTTCATTCTTGCCAGGGTGGGCATCAGTTCATGCCTGAATAAAAGGAGCAGGATGTATGAGTTTGGAAGCTAAGCTTGATTACTGTCATGGTCTTAATGGTGATATTTGCACAGCTAACAATGTATGTTACTTTAGTGGGCTGTGTGGTCATCACTGGGTAGAGAGAGAGAGATTGTGTTGATGTGTTCTGATGGATTTTCCTTTTTTGTCAGACACATGACACCAGGCACTGGAGTGGTACACTATCTCCAAAGGTCTCCACATGGTTTCCTATTTCTACAGCTAAACCAATTGCAAATACTTATGTTGGATACTTTACTGATGAAGTGAGAAGCTTACCTTGAATCCTCTGCAATTCATAAGACAGGATCTCCCTTGAGAATGGGACTCTATTTCAGGAAACTCAAGCTATGTGTAGTCTTCCTAGCCAATAACAGCCTTGGAGATGAAGCTGCATCTGAGGCTCCTCTTAGTTTAGTATAGCGACCATCCATTTTGTGGTTCCTAAGTAGGTAGAGAGAATTGGGGAGAAGTGATGTGCATCTGCCAGCATGCCACAAACAGAGATATCAAACTCTCAACAACTCACATTCAAGCTGAAGTGAACATGTTAACAGGTAACACTGGCCACTCCTCCAGCTACCACTTAAGAGCCACGTCTGGATAAAATATTCCACAAGTAGGGCACTATAGAGATCAACCTGTTAGGCTGTGTACTGCACGAACTACAGAATGAACTGGCACCCCACCTAAGTACCATGTTTAGTCATAGCCTCACCTCAGGCTATGTCCCTACTGAATGGCGCACAGTGATGGTTATCCCACTCCACAAACTTGGTGCCACCACAGACCCTGGAAACTACTGCCCCATTAGCCTGCCTGGTCTGCAAGGCCATGGAATGTATCATCTTGGAGCTTATAAACAAAGATATAGGTAACCTCCAAACCCTGGAACCCACTCAGTTTGGGTTTGTAAAAGGTAGATCATGTCTACTAAACCTGATTGACTTCTTTGAAGCAGTCACTAGAGCCGTAAATGAGGGCAAGGTAGTGCGCACAGCCTATCTTCACCTCGCCAAGGCTTTCAATATCATCCCCCACTTTGGAATTATAGATAAACTCACTAAACTGGGCATAAGTCCTATGTCACAAGATGGGTGGCCAATTGGCTCACTGACAGAACCCACACAGTAAAAGTAGCCAACTCCAAGTCTGACTTCAGATCAGTGATGAGTGGAGTACCACAGGGTCTCCTGTTCAGCATCTACTTCTCTGAAGTGCAGGCCAACACAGAAGGTCTTTGTCTAACAAAGTTCGCAGATGACTGCAAACTGGGAGCCATAATAGAATCACCTAATGGTGTAGACATTCTACAAAAGGAATATTTGGTGTCAAAGTCATGGCCACAAGCTCAATGCCAAGAAGTGCATTGCCATCCCCTTTGGGAAAAACTTGGTACCCATTAACTACCACATAGGTGGTTGCTCACTAAACACTGAAAGTGTGATAAGAGACCTTGGGACACAGGTGGACAGTAGTCACTCCTTTGATAACCACATCACCACAGTAGTCAGGAAATCCTTCTATGTGGCACACCTCATCACAAAAGGGTTCTCCTCTAGAAAAAAGGAGGTCATTGTTCCTCTCTACTCATCCTTCATCAGACCCATTATAGAGTACAATGCCCTGTTTGGCATGTATCTCACAAGACACTTACAACAACTGGAAAGGCCACAGAAATACCTCACTAAGAGGATCACTGGCCTCAAACAGATGCCATACTCAGACCGTCTCAAACAATTCCAGCATATCACCTACTCAGAGGTGATCTCTGCCTAACATACAAAGCTATATCAAACCCAGAGCTGTTGGACATGCTACACTTAAAGAAATCCCAATCTCTCCGAACCACATGCTCCAGGGACCTAAACCTTGTCACCACAATAAACAGAACATGCTGGAAGGATAGATTCCTGTCCCAGAGACTTCCCAAACTCGGGAACAAACTACCCATTCATGTCAAGCAAAGTTCCTCATTGGCCCTCTTTAAGAAAAATCTTGACGACTGGATGGGAAATAGAATATCCACCCTGGGGATCACTTCTGTGGCACTGCTTGACAGGAGCACAGGAAAATAATTTTCTTGGGTGGCAAAAGCAAGGGAACCTTTTTGGTTAGGCTTATATAGGCTCCAGGGTTGATAGCTTAGTACCTACCTATGAACCTATGAACCTATGCCCTTTAGGAGAATGCAGTGCTTCCCCCAATTTTAGTCAGTGCAATGGGGAAATGGGAAATTTGCACTGAATGCATTCTTCACCGGTTCATAGGTAAGTACTAGGCTAGCTGACCTTGTGTGCCATTTAAAGCCTATCCAGTTTCACTTTTTGTGCTCAGAATAACCTATCCCATTTGGTTATAGATTGGTCTAAGTCATCCCACAGTTGATAATTATACATTACCCCTATGGGAATAACTGGGATCATACCATAGATAATCTGAGGAGACCCATGCATGGGATAAAGCATTTAGGAGTTGCCTGTGTCCATTAGTAGTACAGGGAGCAGTCCTGGGGTATATTTTCTGTTTACCATCCATAGAGCTAATTTGCAGTTGCAAATGGACAGGGATGAAATTTGTTTTATGTGGATAGGGAGTCTGTTCTACAGCAGCAGTATTCTCTGTGAGATATACCTGTCCCGCTAAGCTGTTCTGTTGATGTTGCAGAAAAGGTTTAGATCCTTGGACTGAATATTTCTGATGCCATTTGACTTGCTAATGTGTAGTAAATCCATCAGTAATAGGTCAGAGGTTGTCTTGTATGCCAGACACAGGTCACCTCTTAGCAGTCTGTAGGATACTGAGTATAGTGACAGGGCTTTGAGTCGGTCCATGTAGGACATGTTGTTTACGCCTTGTATCCTTTTAGTAAGTTATCTCTGAGCATTCCACTTGTTGCATGTATGTGCACATATACATGCCAAAGGGTACAATATATTCAATGACTGGTCTAATGACGAATGAATAAGGGGGGGGGGCAATGAAATCCCTAGATCTAGATACAATCCTTTTGTTTATAAGCTGTGCAATATAGAAGGGCTTTCTTACAATAGACAAGTATTTATCAAAAGTTAAGTCACTGTCCACATAAATTCCCAAATCCCAAACAATGCTGTGGTAAGGGAGATTTCTGCTTGCCTACCTGCCATTCTCACTGAGGTAAGGGAGAATTCTGCATGCCTCCCTAATGTTATCACTGTGGTAAGGGAAATTTCCATTTGCCTCCCTGCTGTTCTCACTGTGGTAAGGAAGATTTCTATAACCCTCCCTGCTGTTCTGACATTTTTAAGGTACATTTATGCATACCGCAATGCCATTATCACTGTTGTAAAGGAAATGTCTGCATGCTGCCCCATCAATCTCAGTGTGGTAAGGGAGATTTCTGTATGCCTCCATACCATTCTCACTGCGGTAAGGGAGATTTCTGCATGCCTCTCTGTTAGTCCCACTATGGTAGGGGAGATTTTTCTATGTTTCCCTGCTGTTCTCATTGTGTTAAGGTAGATTTCTGCATGCCTACCAATGTTCTCACATGGCAAGGGAGATTTCCACATGCCTCTTTGCCATTGTCACCATGTGTATGCCTTATTCCAAAGTTAAGTAATGAAAGACCAAAACTAATTCTCACTAGTAATATAGGAAGCTATCCAGGTTCCAGTGCAGCTGGTACCTCATACAGGGAGAACTGGCTTCACTTCAGAGATGGGGTCCTGTCTTTGATCCAGTGATTTTTATCAGAGTCTGCTGCTGGAGTATGAGAGGTGATTGGGGTTGCAGGAAGCTTTCTACAAGGCAGATGTATTTTTCAAAGAGGAAACGCTTCTCCATTTGGGTGGAACTATATTCAATACTGCTCTTGTCAGTTAGCTAAAAGGTCATTCTTACCTATTTCAGGTACCTGCATGACTTGAACTTCTGTTATTCCATGATCCAAGTGCACAACTGTTATTTCTGTCCATAATTATCTTGTGGAGGATTTGGCAATAACTAAACATTGGCTATACCAGCAGTTCCTTAAAAGAGTTCTGTATTTGTGCCCACGTTTGAAGGACTCTTCCATGAGATTTTAAATGCCATGACTGAGAGTATATTACCCATCTCCTGGCTTGAACTCAGTACATCAGCAGCATTAAAGCTTGTTTGTTGAAAACTACTTTCTTGTGGTAGCCATTATCTTTGTTCACAAGAAATTTGAGTTGCAAGCCCTCATATTTAAGGAATTTTAGCTGATCTTTCACAGAATCAGGTGCAACTTAGGACTGGTCTCCATGAACCAGGTATTTATATCCCCATTTACTTTGTTCAAATGAGAACCGCAGGAGAGAAACCTGTTCATACCCTATATGTGCATCAACAGTTGAGCTTTTAACTGAAGTGAGTGTTTTGAGTTTAGGAGGACCAAATATTGCGTGATCTACATTTTGTTGTGTCTAAATTGACTGTAGTTTCAACTGGATGAAATAAAATTGTTGAAGCTTCAGATCAACAAAAACATATTAAAAATATTTTTTACAGAGTATAAGTCACCTGCCGCCCTTTAAATATATTAACTTCATGCTTTCACAAGTAAACGTAAATCATTGCCAGTGTAAAATGAAGGGGAATCCAAACCAGCAGTGGTTTCTAATGGGAAAAATAACCACTGAGTTTAACACCAATAAATTAAACATGTCTGCTCATTGGCAACTCTACATGCAACAAAGTTTAGCACAATGTCAAAGACCTGCTAATATCCTTTTCATGAGGAGAGAAGGGTTAGTTACAAAGGCATCCCATGGATGCACAAGTTGACAACAATCTCACATTTGACTATCATGTAGCGACAGTGGTCAGAAAAGCCTTTTATTTGGTTCATCTCATAAGTAAAGGGATTGCATCCAGAAGAAAGGATGTTATTACCTCTCTGTACTCCTCCCTCATTAGGCCAATAATTGAGTACAACGCCCCATTTGGTATGTACCTCTCCAAACACCTGCATCAACTGGAAAGGCCACAGAAATACCTCACAAAGAGAATCCATGGCCTCCAACACCTGTCCTATGTGGACAGGCTCAAATCACTATCACTCTACTCAGTATCGTACAGATTACTCAGAGGTGATCTGTGTCTCACCTACAAGGCAATCTCAGACCCTGCTCTACTAGAATGCTCCATATCTGTAAGTCTAACTCCTCACATCGTACCCAATTGAAAGGCTTAAATCTAATATGTGGTATTAACAAAACATGCTGGAGAGACAGGTTTGTCTCCCAAAGGCTACCCTGTCTCTGGAATAGACTCCCCATACACGTCAAAGTACGTCGCTGACCCTCTTCAAGTGCAACCTTGATGAGTGGATGGGCAACCACAAATATGTCCCAGGGATTCCACCTGTGCCCCTTATTGACAGCGGTGACAGGTGCAGATTGAGGTTTCTCTTTTGGGGATAAACTCTTTGCTAGGCTTGTAACAGCCCCAGAGCCATTCGCCTAATAATCTCCTATGATCCTTAGCTAGCAGATAAAAAACTGAAACATAATATTCAAACTTGCATTTCTAACTGAAAGTTAAGGATTGTTGTTCCTCACTATAGACACATTTATTTTATTTATTTAGTTAGTGCGTTGCCATTTGTTGAGCAGAGCAGAGCAGGGCAGATGGACTGTTTTCAGAGTCACCCAGTGAAAACTGAGTAAAATGTAATGGCAGAAAAAGAAGTAGTTTACAGTACAGATGAAGACTATAAATATACTATTAAGCATGAAAACCTTGTATACTGAATTGTAGAAGTCTGTCTAACAAATTGGGAATCTATCCATTACAATATCCAGCATGCAAAAACATAACAACATTATAAAAGTCTGTCTAATGAAGTTCCATCTAATATCAAGGTACATACAATTCTATTTATAGAATTACTGTAGGTTAATTTAGGCTATAGCAACAGATGGGATGATAACGTGGATGATGGAGGACAGGTAGAACAGTCAGTGAAAGTCAAGTTAAAGTACCCTTCAGTGACCAGCCCTTCCCACTCTCATGTTTTGCTAGACTCTGAGGTTCCCTCATTTCCAAGTAATTTCTAATACTTTTATTGTGTGATATGTAAATAGGTTCAACAGTTACAGTCTGGTTACCTACCACTGCAGAACAGGAACATGACACCTGAGATATGAACAACAGCAAGGCAGCCAGGCAGGCAACATTGCCTATAACACTAAAGTAAACAGTGTCAGCAAGATCATTTTCAAGTCCATTCATTATGGAAACATCTGGTACAACAATGTGAATTTAAATGGTTGTAAATTCTGAGCTTTTCTTTACTGCTACATGAGACAAATACATTGAATAAATGTCTTGTTTTATATAGCGAGTAAAATGACCAAGTAGGCAAACAAACTTCCTAAAAGAAGCACACACTTCACAACATTTACATCTAGGAATGTACTTATGCTGTTGTTATTTATGCTATGGGAACTTTTTCCCTGGTATTCTCACTGCAATAATGCCTAAGAACAAGAGGGAACTGATTTAGCAGAGGAAGGACACCCTCCACAGCTTGAACAAGAAAATTAAATATCTTGTAAAGTCCTCTAAAGCCAATTATGAAGCTAAACTAGCATCCCTAGCAAAGGATAATCACAAGGCTTTCTTTAGCTACGTCAGAAATCTAAAAGGGAAGGCCCAGCTTTGTGCCAAACTAGTTCTGGATGGTACCACTCATACTAATCCTGAGGACATCACCAACCTGCTAACAGACAGATTTGGTGAAAACTTTACCCCCCCCCCCCCGTCCCCACCAGACATACCCCAAAGCTTACTTATTACCAGTTCTCTACCTAGAATCTCCAAAGTGCAGGTCATAACCACACTCTCCATGGCCAAAAAGACAGCATCTATGGGACCAGATAACATCCCAGCCTGCCTACTTAATGATCTAAAACGGGACTTAGTGGTGCCACTCGGCACTCTATTCAACCACAGTCTAAGTACTGGCTTTGTCCCAGTGGAGTGAAAACAGCAACAGTAATTCCCTTGCATAGAGGGGGTCCATCAACCAACCATGAGAAATATAGATCCACAAGCCTAACCAGCCTTATCTGCAAGGCCATGGAGAGAATCATCATGGACCTTATCGACAAAGACATGGGTGACCTTCAAACTCTTGACCCATTCTAATTTTGCTTTGTTAAGGGTAGATTGTGCTTATTAAACCTGGAAGACTTCTTCAAGAATGTCACCAAAGCCCTTGATGAAGGCAAAACAGTACATACAGCCTATCTTGACTTAGCCAAGGCTTTCCCCCACTCAGGCATCACTTAGGCATCATTGAGAAACATGCCCAGCTTTGAATTAACCCATATGTCACTAGAAGGGTAGCCAAGTGGCTCACCGACAGAATGCATACAGTCAAAGTTGGAGATTCCACCTCTACCAGCAGACCAGTTACCAGTGCTGTACCACAAGGTCTCCTACTGTTTGTAATATATTTCTCAGACATCCAGGTGGAAATAGATGGCCTGTGGCTTACTAAGTTCACCGATGACTGCAAACTTGGTGCAATCATTGAGTCCTCCAATGATGTTGACATACTACAAAAAGAGCTTACACAGATAAATTATTGGTGCCAAAGCCACGGACTTAAACTAAATGCAAAAAATACATTATCATCCCTTTTGGCAAGGGGAAGTCCCTGCAAATTACAATATTAACAGCACCCCCCTTAGCTCAAACTCTGTGGTGAGAAATTTGGGAAGAGAGGTTGATAGCAACCTTAACTTCGATCACCATGTGTCCATAGTGGTAAGGAAGGCCTTCTATGTTGCACATCTCATAAGTAAGGGCATCACATCCAGAGCTAAAGATGTTATAACTCCCCTGTACTCATCCCTCATCAGATCACTAATAGAGTACAACACTCCCTTCTGTATGTACCTCACCAGACACCTGCAGAAGCTGGAGAGACCTCAGAGGTTTCTCACCAATAAAATTCAGGGCCTTCAACACATGACCTACATGGACAGACTGAAGGCACCGTCACTGTACTCTGTATCTTATAGACTGCTGAGAGGCGACTTGTGCCTGGTCTACAGACACTACTCTAATGGAAATACAATGGGAAAAGATTCACTCACTCTAGGGATCTTAACCTAGCCTGCAACATTAACAGGACATGTTGGAGAGACAGATATGTCTACCAGAGATTGCCACTCCTCTGAACAAACTTCCAGTTCATGTAAAACAGAGCTCCTCAATGTCCCTATTTAAGCGTAACTTAGACAACTAGATGACAGACCATAAATTTACCTTGGGGGTGTCACCTATGTCCCTCTTGGATAAGGGCAGTCAGTGCTGATCACAGATTCACTCTGCAAATATAGCCCATACAACTTGGCCAATAAGGGAACAAGGGTATAACATGGCTAGGTTTATAAAGGCCCAATGGCCATTAGCCTAGTAATACCCTATGATTCCAGACATGATCAAGAAGTTTAAATGGATGGTGACATTGTTAGATCACCAGCAATGCCGTGCTCCAGTTTGTCCCTCCAGAACTAAACAATTTATTGACAGCAGATGTGTTAGATTATGCTTGTGAATGTGATTTGACTTGCTACAGTTTTATGTCAAAAGATGGTGGTAGAGGCAACAAAATAAGAAGAAATACCTCCAGGTGAGGGAGATGATGTCCATCCGTGATGAGATGGTGTTTACAGTATTGTATAAATTAGGGAAGATGACTGTTTCTTTCAATATGTTTACAGATTTTGTAACTTTTAATGAATTACAGCTTTGTGATTCTTACAAGAAGTGCAGT
This sequence comes from Protopterus annectens, assembly GCF_019279795.1. Taxonomy (NCBI): domain Eukaryota; kingdom Metazoa; phylum Chordata; order Ceratodontiformes; family Protopteridae; genus Protopterus; species Protopterus annectens. The sequence continues at coordinate 1,081,155,555 of NC_056737.1, read as the reverse complement.
ATTTTGCTTTCATGCACAAGTTGCAGCTGAAATGTCTGGTTTATACAAGGCACACGGTAAAATGGTCCGCTGTAAATGTGGGATGTTTGGTACTGTAGCACATTATCTATGCTGCATAAATGGTATACTGCGTTCCTATTGTTTTGCTGTGGACAGTATTGTGATTAGTCTCTAGCTTCATTCAAAATAATTTATCCGCATCTAAATAGGTTGTTGCGTCCGAACTCCGGTCCGCTAATGATTGGTAGTTGATTTTCACGTACCGAGTTACCAGCCCTGACGCACAACCTTCAATGAAGGTACGCCCATTCACGCATGTATCCACGCAGAAGACGCTCTAGCTGAGAATCGAACCGGACAGCGTATTACTGCGAGGCGACAACGCTACGGCAGCACCACATTCTTCTAAATTAACTCAATATTCAACTGACAGGGTTACAAACACCTTCTTCAAAGTGTGTAATTGCACCTGGAAGGCATAATAACAAACTAAGGTTTTAATAGCCCAGAACAGTTAAATGGAATTCTGGTTTGCCTTTACTTCATGGAAAGTTTAGGGGAAATCAAGGTGAAAAGTAACTGACTGTATCTTAGCAGGTGTTGTGCGCTCTTTCTTTGGATATGGCAGGCAAAAAACTAAAATTCTGTTACTTCTTTCTTTCTGTTGTTACTTTGGGATACTTGTCAGGAGTTTTTCCTGTTCCTGGTAAGTATATTTTATCGGCGACATTCATGTAAGTAGATAAACCAAAATTATTAAAGCTGAAATTATCACAGTAATTAGAGTACAGACAATGTTCATTTTAATAGCTTTTCTATCTTTTTTATGCATTAACACTTACGTGCCATTGTTATTTATTTTACATAATGGCAAAACTCGTATGCTTTTTTTGCCTACCAAGCAATTGCTATTTCATTTTTTACCATAAATTACAGTAAATTTTATTTTTTATTGTATCTATACTTTGTACACATATTATCACTTTTATCTCATTCTGCAAAAATTCAAAAATGTTACAATGTGTTGTTTACTTGGAATTTTTTTTTCCAGGTGTTTTCCTCCACTATTGCACTTTAAGGATTGTTTTTATTATCATCACACACAGATGCACATCTGAAAGCACCTTTATTGTATGTAGAAACAATAAGAATGTTTGGTTCTGTACCATATCAATGGATTTCTTGGGACATGTTGAATGCTTATTTGATGCCATTTAGCCCTTAAATGGAATTATTACTTTATTATTAATATTTTTCAATTTCTTCTCTATTTTATGGTGATTAAAAATCAGAAATACTGCTCTCTTGGATTTGTTCCCGAAAAATTTGTTTTCATGAAACTAGTGCTGGCTTGGTAGAATTATTATTTTGCGTAATTATACAGAAAAGTGTTGAATTTATTATTATTATTATCATTTTTAATGTTTTCTTGTGCCTTGAGTTGACTGCAAAAATATTCTGTGTGGTAGAGAAATATTTTTTAAGCTGTTTTCTTATGTCTTGATTTGACTACAAAAATGATCTCCTTGTAGTATATAAATGAACCCATTTTTTTTGTAGATGATGAATGTCCGGATGCATCCCCAGCCCGAGAGAACTGTGAATTTGATGAAGTATGCGAGGATGCCTTTTGTAACTATAACGAATACGTGACGTGCCACCTGAACCGATGTGGAACATGTGAGGCAGTCTTTCACGGCTATGACAACCAGACAGTAAACTGTGACCACTGTAAGTAAATAATGCAAATATGTTCTTTTGAATTTTATGTTTTAAAATAAAAAAAAAGTGCTGCACTGAGCTGTATTTAAATTGAAGCTTTTCAGAAGGATTTTGCAACATAATGCTCATGTAGTTTTGTAGCAATCAGTTTTATAGCATCTTGGTCCTGAAATAGTATTTGACATAGCTTGGAAATGTCAGAATGGAATAGATAGATTAAGGACCCAAACTGCAGACTGTTGATAAAAGTCTGACAAAGAAAGAATAAATTGATGTAGGTGCATTTGTAAAGTATAACAATATTGTTTTGTAACTATGTCATACTGAGTTGCTGTCTAGGGTTTACCATTTCACTAAATCAGATAAGCAAGGTGGTGGTACAGAAAATGATTTATGCACTCACATTTGAAGCTTCTTTTGTGGCTGGTTTCTGAGTTTGTACCCTTTTACTGACTCTAAACAAACTCAAACATTATCTTTTGGATTGTTGTATATAAAATACCGCCATGATCCAGGAGCAGGTGATATGGCTTGGATATCTAATCTCAGAAGACTTTTTCTCTGCTGTTACTGGACTTTGATAAGGGAAACCTGATAGAGCATTTGTTTTTGAAACCTTTAGACAGCATGGCAGGAATTTTGATACAAGGTTGCATATTCACATCATCATAGCATCTAATACCAACAAAATTACATTATTTTAATTATTACCTTTATCCTTCTGATTTGTCTTGGGCTTTGCCTTCCTTAACCAATGACGTTCTGTTTTACCCTGGCTGTATGTAGTTTTGAACACAGGATGTCTGTTTCAGGCCATCGCTCTGGTTACTGGATATGATTTATATGTGCAGATCAAGAAGCACATGTTGTGTGGCATTATATGAGAAAACAGTCAAAAGAAGAGAAAAAGGCAGTGATACCTGTGTCTACCCGCTTCTCATTGGGTTTATGTATATGCCTATATAATTAGCATCGGCAGAAGAACGGACCTCTGATGAACAATATGAGTCCCTTTGCAGAGATTCAATACCTGGCTATCCCCTGTGATGAAGAACATCCCCAAGACATGCTGTAGATGAACTGGCAATTCTCCAAATTGCCTGTAAATGTGACCATGTGCATGCAGTATTATGTGTGTGCGGCGTGTTGGTGTGTGTGAGTGCATGTGTGCACAGGTGTATGCTGTTATATTCATATCTATGTGTGTTTGTGTGTATGTGTGCAGGTCTGTGTTCATGCATGAATATGTGTACATGTGTAGATTTGTGCTCATATTTGCATAGGTGTGTGTGTTTGTGCATATGCATGTTTATGTATGTGCACGTCTGCTTTGTGTTTACAGTAGTACTAAATGGCACAAATGGGCTGACTTTAAATGACTGGACACTTGGAATTGTGCTCTCACTTTTGTGAACTTTGCTAGCAAAATTGTTAAAGGTTATTTGAAGGACTTCAATTGTTCACTGACTTTACAAATAATTCTGCTTAGCTGAAATGCACAGTGCAGATCAAACATCAATACAATATTTAGGGCATGGTTGGAAAAGGTTTTTCTTCAACAGCAGATTTTCTGTGAACCATTTTTACATTCATTCTGCAAATCTGCTTTATTGAGTTTATGGGCATGGGGCAGCAGGAGTTTGTCAAAGACATGTAGAGAAACTAATCCTAGATAGACTCCAGAACACTTGAGCGCATGCATGTGCACAGACACACACACACACACACACACACACACACACACACACACACACACACACTGTTTCTTCATTACAGAGAATAACATTTCTTGAAATGTTTTAGAATGGGATTGAAAGATGTAATCAGTGTACTGTGAGCAATATAAAAGTTGTGGAGTGTGTGTGTGTGTGTGTGTGTGTGTGTGTGTGTGTGTGTGTGTGTGTGTGTGTGCGTATGAGAGAGTGTGAGAAGGAGAACTGAACTGGAAAAAAAACAGAATTAGAAAGGAAACTGTTGAACGATGAAAAGTCTGACAGGTCAGATTTAAAGCAAATGGCTGTATATTAATGCAGCCTGAAAACACAAAGGAATAGTGCACAAAAGAGAAGTATTAAAAACATAACAGGAAAGGGACTTCAAAGTAGTCCCAGCAGCTACAAGCAAAGTTGCTGACAGAAAAAAGCAAGGCATAAAGCATATCAAGTTTATACATGAACAACTAGAACTAAGATTTCCACAGGAAGAGAAAGTCAGAAGCTGAGCTGGATTGCTGCATATGCTTCAGCAACTTGCCATAGTCCATCTCTCTGGATTTACTTATTTTCACTATAACGACTCAAGACATATGTAGCTGTTGAGTACTGAGTGGTTTAGAATTAATCAGAGGTAACAGATTATTTAAAGTAAAATAACTGTAGTCGCTGATAATGACAAATATGACTTTTAGAGTTCTTACCCTTCAGAAAATGTTTGCAAAATTGTTATATTAGTAACTTTTATAAGCACTTGAGATCAGTATTTAAAATATGTCCCTGATTCTGTGTCTTTGTCTCTGATTTTTGGGCTAAGACTTTGGAAGGGTATTGGGGTACAGTAGATTGCACTTTATGGCTCTCACAACAGTGAGCTAAAATATATTTATAGGTAATTATTTATCTATTTGTTCATTCTATTAAAAGTAAACATCTCAGGTGTATGCAGTTATTCAAGACTATGTAATTGATGATCTCATTTGTGTGTGTTACAGAGAATAACATTACTTGAAATGTTTTAGAATGGGATTGAAAGATGTAATCAATGTACTGTGAGCAATATACAAGATGTGGAGTGTATTTGTGTGTGTGTGTGTGTGTGTGTGTGTGTGTGTGTGTGTGTGTCAGAGAGAGAGAAAGTGCATGTATATAAACACTTGGTTCCTGCATCCATAACAGTTATCGTGTAAAGGAAAGAATCAATTCTAACCAACAGTAGTAACATCCTTGGCTTCCTTGTTTTGATGACTGTTGATAGTGTGGTTAGTATTTGGCTGTGATTTAACTGCAAAGCATGAAGTTCATGAGTTTATTATTAATAGTTCAACTATGAATGTATTTTTAATGCAGCTTGTTTTTTCCAGGCACATTTTGTGAAATGCACTTTGTTGGGCTACAGCTATTTGTCTTTTGAATGTCTACACCCTTCAAATAGCTCTAATTAGTGCCTCACCATATGTTGTTTTGACTATGAATCTCAGCATGTGTCTTGTGGTTTAATGGGTTGCTGGATGTATTTTCACTAAATATGAGATTCAAAAAAAGAGAAGTTTACTGTTTCCTCGTGCTAAGTCTGTTTTCATTGTGTGTGTGTGTGTGTGTGTGTGTGTGTGTGTGTGTGTGTGTGTGTGTGTGTGTGTGTGTGTTTCTTAGAAAATGCCTCTATTCTGTTGTTAAATTTGAAATAAAAGGTTTAAATGAAATCCAAATCTCGAATTTAACTGAAGAAGAAAATAGTACAAGATTGAACAGTGTTTTATGGTAATTGGGGAGATGCGACAGACAAGTAATGCAATATTGGTATGGCAAGTGGGGGCCCGACTCATCACTCCACATAGGGCCCTATCAATTCATAATGTGACTCTGGTGATTTTGCAGGTACACGCTGCAACAGTACAGCATTATTAGCCAATCGGGTAGGTCAGACCTCTGTTGAGTGATGATGTCAGAGGAAATAGCAATTGATGATGTCAGGGAAACATAGGAAGGTCATAAATGGGAAGCAGGTGTCCTGCAAGCAGGCAACCCTCCTCCCCCTGCACAAAATAACATGCAGTAATAATTCTGATTTTTGTATGACTTGTGGATTGTTGAACAAAAGCTGCTGCAATATCTGTATTGCCATTAATTGCTTTATTTTATTCAATGCACTGAAAAATAATTAATTCATTTGTAGACCTGGACTGTAATACAGTCTAAACATGTTGAGTTTTAGTAATATATTTTTGTAGTGCCTTCTTTACAACCTCCCACAATTTTGAAGGGGTTGACATTCATCAAGCCAGTGTAGTCTACATTAACTGGAATGAGGATCAGAACAGTCCGATCTTCGGCATCCATTATGCAGTCATTGTTGCATATTACTGTGATATAGTCTTGCTAAGGGTAACCAGTTGGAGGCACTTAGACTGCACAGTTCTCAGTAGTCTCTAGTAACATGTGACCAGGGACTGCTGCCTCAGAACTGCAATTGGTTGCTAAGATCATATGATCACAAGTGCTTAGACTGCATATTAACAGGATATGATTTAGCTACCCATGTTCTATTAATATGATGAGGAAATAAAATAAAATAAATAAATTGCTGGTCAATGTACACATTTATAGATTCTAAGACTTATAACAGCATACAAAGCAGAGTTAGTCCTTATCAACCCTACCTTAATAGGGTACCTTCTGCATTCAGGAGGGAAAAAACAGATCAGGACTAAGATGAATTTAAGGCTGCCTATCTAATTGTTAGGTTTTGTCTTAAAGGAAGCAAACAATGGTATCACATTTTTTTTTATGTAACATATTCAGAAATGGAAGAAGAATTGAGTAATAAGTTTGTCCCTTCAGTGTGTCTTATTTGTTCTTTGAATGAGGGCCAGGCCTTTAATCTAAGTATTCATAGAAGATTTCTGGACTACTATTGCTGCATGGTGGTCAAAAGATGTCAAGTTGTCTACAAGGGTGTTAAGATCTCTAATGATGAAATCATTCTGGACTGGGGTTCCATCTGTAATGTAAGCTATTGTCATGTTTCTTTTTACCAAAGGTGACAGTGCTACACTTCTGTGCATTTAGCCTAAACCCATTTCCTAATACACCACTAATTTGTGTAGTTTAACCCCTGCTGGTATCAGCATCTGAGTAAATGGCAACACCCAGCTTAGGGTCATTGGCAGAGGTAGTTAGCAGTACACCTGAGTTACTGATTTGGAGATCCAACTACTAGATAGTGAGCAGAAAGGAGTCACAGCACTGAGTCATGAGGAATGCCTCTAACCAACTTTTTGCTTTTCGGAGGTGGCACCTCCTACTTTAACAATGTGGGTTGTGTCCATCACTTTGTTGTCTTGCAACATAAGGGACTCTGTTTAGGCATTTATGCTTATCTGGAATGCCAGCATGAGGAAGGGTGTCAAAGGTCTTGGCATTAGGTACACTGTATGAACTGCATGGCTGCTATCTACAGCTTTAGGGGCTTTCAAACTGAAGTTTACCAGATTAAGTTTCACAATCTTCTTATGACAAACCAACATTGTTGTGGGTCTATAGCATTAATGTTTTTTATACTGAAGCTTATAAAATGTGATATAAATTAAATACATTGCATGGCTTTGCAATCTGTGCCTATTAGGCTGATCACTCTATAGTTCCTGGGATCTGAGGGTCGACCCCTTTATGTCAAGGCATAATGATAGCCATTTTCTATAACTCAGAAACATACCGTTAACCTAAGTAGTTTTAGGAGGGGTTCAGAAAAGGCATGTCTAGTGGGATTGGTTAAGTAACCATGTATATCATCGATCTCCATAGAGGTGGTGAGTACACTTAAGATGTGTTACATAATCCTGCATGGAGAAAGAGATTCTAGAATGTGTGGAACTTCAATAACTGTTTCTGACAGAGGTGCAACTATGTAAACTAAGTATAGGGGATATATAACTTCTTTGACTTGGATGGAAAGTCCTCTGGGTAAAAAGTTATTACTTGTCTACATCATTACTCTTTATCTGTTTGAAACACCTTTAAGAATTTGTAACAATTTTTTAACAAAGAGATATATTATCTTCATGCTACAATTTGTAACACAGACACACACACACACATATATACTCATTGTAAGCAAATCATTGTATTGCCTGTGATTTGAATCACAACTTCTTAAATGACTATGCTGCTGTTATGTCCAGCTATACTGCAAAACCAATTGCATTAGTAACTTACAGGGATCAATTGTTATATCATCTAAGTATTGACAGTTGCCCCAACATCTTTCATCCAGGGCAGCCTCTCCCTTTGCCTCACCCAGGGTACAGATTTGCTTTTTTGGTGTGTAATTGGCAGAACTTCATCTGCAAGTATATTAGCAGTATCTTTAGGGTCACCGTGGGAATACCTTATGCATTGCTGATGTATTTATTAATCCTCTGATACAGTTAAAAAAAAGGCTTCACTATTATTTTTGACTGCAGATGCTAATTTTTAGTTTGTGTTTTAGTTTGATCTCTCTTATGGTAAGTTTTCAATCTTTGTTGAGCTTTTTGACAGGTTCTTTAATGTGGGTAGAGTTTGATTTATTATAGGCCTTAATTAGCTTTTGTTTTTCTTTTATTATATGGCTTATTAATGTTGAATTTCACCAAGATGGTTTATTTTTACATCCTGGTATATATTTAATGCTGACCACAACTGGTGTATGCTATTTCTTAGAAAGGAGTAAAACTCATTGTCTTAAGTGATAGCCACAATGGTGTACTATCAAATGGGATCAAATGCAGAAGTGTGCTGCACTGGAAGCTCTGAAATTAGAATTGGAGTCTTATGTATGCTCTGCAGCTGAACCCCTGCTATTATTACATGTAAACCACTGGCTTCATCTCCGGAAGATTATCTTGGTTAACCTTTGAGACCTCATTACAAAGCTTTCAGATAATAACAACAGTGTGGTTAGCTGCAGAACACATTTAAGACCATAAATATAACTTCATAACTTTCAAAGACAGAACCTTATAGGTTTATAGATTAGTACTAGTCTAACTGCCTCTGTGGGCCATTTTAAGCCTAGCCAATTACCCCATGTGAGAATCAAACTGTGCAACTTGAGTCTGTAAGGTAAACACCTTAACCATTATGCCAAACTCCAACTAGAAGCTTTAGTTCTATGTAGTATTTACAGGTGCCATCTGACATGCTGCATTATACTCTTTTCATCCTGGGTACTGTGGGGAATCTCTGTTCTATATAAGAACAGTGATTACCTAAAATACTTATTTAATACTTGAACATGAAGTTGTCAGTACAAGAGAAGTAAAAGTTGTCTGTAGTTCACCAGATAGTTATTTATTATTGTTATTTTTTTTTTCATTTGTAACATGCCATACCTAGAAGGCCATGTTTTCATGTGGGCTAAAGCTGACAGGCAAATTCATAGGAGTGCTGCACTGGCAGGTCTGAGGTTATATTTATAGCCTTGCTGTATTCTGCAGCTGATCACCATATTGTTATTGTCTGAAAGTTTCATAATGAGATCACAGAGGTTGACCAAAATAATCTTTCAGAGATGAAACCAACGGGTTTAGTTCATGTACATTTATTACTAAATTCAGACATTTTACATTATACTCTGGTTTTACTGTTGGTACTTTGGTGAATGTCTACTCATTATGCTGAGTTCAATAAGGACATCAAATACCTCTTTGATGAATGGACTATAGATCAGAAGTAAACAAAATTCTATTTATTTCTCCTGAATGCAGCTTTTTTTATCATTAAACTTGTGTTCCCACCCAAGAATTTAGACTCATACATGGTAAACTGCATACAGTTGTATATGTACCTTTAGAAATGAAAACACTTTTTAAGTAGATTTTGTACCTGAAGGTAATGATATATTAATAATTCCTTCTACAGAGTAATGGTCTGTTGTTGCTAGCTACCATTAATATTATTATATAGCCACTTGGATGCTCTAGGATGCACATTTTCTTGATGTACTGGAAAATATTAGGGTTCAACCAAACACCTTAATAATGGGCGACTTCAACTACCCCACCATTAACTAGGAAAACTACCTGTGCACCAACTCCTTAGCTCAACGCTTTCTGGAATTCATAAGCTCCAATTCCCTGGATCAACTTATCCACACCCCCACCGGGGCAACAGTATCCTAGACCTAGTCATTACCAACATGAGTGACCAGTGTTCCACACCTGAAGTCAACTCCTCGTTGGTCCAGTTCGACCATAAGCTAATCACCCTTGATATCCACATCCCGCCCCCACCCATCATTAAGGAAACCACAGTAAGAAATTTCTCCAAAGCCAACTTCATGCTTCTTAAGACAGAAGTGGTGAACTTCATGACACCCATGCAGATGGACAATACAGTTACAACTGCTGAATCTTACACAAATGCACTCTATAAGCACTTACACGAATGCATGGATTGTGCTATTCCAAACAGAGCCAACACGCTATCCTCCAAAAAAAGGAAGCCAAACTGGTAGTCCCCTGCCATCAACAAAAAATCATTCACCCCGGGGATCACTTCTGTGGTTCTGCTTGACAGGGGCACAAGAAAATAATTTTCTTGGATGGCGAAATCCAGTGTACCTTTTTGGCTAGGCTTGTATAGGCCCTAGAGCCAATAGCCTAGTACCTACCTATGAACAACAGAAGGAAGAAACTGTTGCAGAAAAGAGTAAAATCCCATGAGTGGAGGAGCTCCCTAGTCAGCCTCAGTAAGAAGCTGAGATCCCTTATAAGATCCTTCAAAGCTAGCTATGAAAACAAAATCGCCACTAATTCTAAGGACAACCACAAAGCATTCTATAACTATGTCAAGAATCTCAATGGCAACACCCACATCTACTCTGAGTTACAGCACACCGGCACGAAAATTACAGAATCAACTGATATTGCCAACATCCCAGCAGATAGGTTCAGTGCTAACTTTACCCCCCCCACCCCTTAAAGGGCCTGTATCTATACAGGAAGAATGCGGAGTCCCTGTAATCACAACTACGCAGGTAAAAGCTGCACTCTCTAAAGCCAAAAACACAGCATCCATGGAACCGGACAACATCCCAGGCTGCGTTTTACATGAACTTCAGAACGAACTGGCTCCTACCTAAGCACCATGTTCAATAATAGCCTCACATCAGACTTTGTGCCCACTGAATGGCACACAGCAACAGGTATCCCACTCCACAAAGGGGGGAGCCACCACTGATCCCGGGAACTATCGCCCTATTGGCCTGATGAGCCTGGTCTGCAAGGCCATGGAACGTATCGTCATGGAACTCATAAACAAAGAAATTGGTAACCTCCAAACTCTGGATCCCACCCAGTTTGGGTTTGTGAAAGGCAGATCATGCCTTCTGAACCTGATCGATTTCTTTGAGGCAGTCACCAAAGCCATAGATGAGGGTAAGGTGGATCACACAGCCTATCTTGACCTCGCCAAGGCTTTCGACACCATCCCCCATTCTGGAATTATAGCTAAACTCACTAAGCTAGGTATAAATCCCTATGTCACAAAATGGGTTGCCAACTGGCTCACTGACAGAACCCACACTGTAAAAGTTGCAGACTCTAAATCTGACCGAAAACCATTGCCAAGTGGAGTACCACAGGGTTCAGTCCTGGGACCTCTCCTGTTTGGTATCTACTTCTCTGAAGTACAGGCTAACACAGAAGGCCTCTGGGTAATGAAGTTCGCAGATGACTGCAAACTAGGAGCCATAGTCAAGTCCCCAAATGATGTGGGCATCCTACAGAAGGGCCTCGCTGAGACAGATGCCTGGTGTCAGAGCCATGGCCTCAAGCTCAAAGCCAAAAAGTGCAGTGTCATCCCCTTTGGTAAAAACTGTGTACCCATGAACTACCACATAGGCAGCAATCTACTTAACACCGAATGTGTGATAAGAGACCTTGGGACACAGGTGGACAGTAGTCTCTCCTTTGATAGTCACATCACCACAGTAGTAAGGAAGTCCTTCTACATGGCACACCTCATCATAAAAGGGTTCTCATCCAGGAAAAAAGAGGTAATTGTTCCACTCTACTCGACACTCATTAGACCCATTATAGAGTACAACGCCCCTTTCGGAATGTACCTCACATGACATCTGCAGCAGCTAGAAAGGCCACAAAAGTACCTCATAAAGAGGATTACTGGCCTCAAACAAATGCCCTACACTGACCATCTCAAAAAACTCCAGCTTTACTCCATAACATATCGCCTACTCCGAGGTGATCTCTGCCTAACATATAAAGCTATGTCAAACCCAGAGCTGTTGGACATGCTACACCTAAAGAAATCCCAGTCCTTCCGAGCTACACGCTCTAGGGACCTAAACCTTGTCACCACAATAAACAGGACATGCTGGAGGGATAGAGTCCTGTCCCAGAGACTTCCCATACTCTGGAACAAGCTACCCATCTATGTCAAGCAAAGTTCTTCATTAGCACTCTTCAAGAAAAATCTTGATGAGTGGATGGGAAAAAGGAAATACACCCCGGGGATCACTTCTGTGTCTCTGCTGGACAGTGGCACAGGAAAATAACTTTCTTGAGTGGCGTAAGCCAGGGAACCTTGTTGGCTAGGCTTATGTAGGCCCTGGGCCAGATAGCCTAGTACCTAGCTATGAACCTATGAAGCTATGGTTTTGCCATTCATTTCACAAAAATGTATGTTTTGGATTTTTGATGGTGGCAAACTATTTGAATCACATTATTGGTATGTTCTTATGAAAATAAACCCCCCAAATAATGCTCTTTTTAAAAATATTTTTATATGTTACAGCAGTCATCATCATCATCATAATCATCAAAATACACATATTTTACAGGCTCTGAAACTTATGTCCGTATATGAGATTGTATCTTCTTTCACTGAGTGATATTACACTATGCAAAACAAAATGAAAATTAAATTGTTAAGGGGTCTTGTCCTGTAAATTCCATAATATCTTGACACAGTAGGGAGATATTGTTGTTTGAAGTTAGGGTGGAATTTTAACAGATGCAAAGAAATGTATAGAAATGTGTTTTTGTGTAAATGGGATCTTTTCATTCTCTGTATATACTGAGGCATAAAAAAGTACATTTAAAATTTGAATTTGTTTTCATTAGAATTCAGGATCCAGCTGTTCCTTTGTTTTTGAGGGTAACAGCTAAGTCCAATGACATTTTATATCACACCAGTATCATTTTCTGAAACTCTTCAAGTGTTGAACCATATTGGAGGGCTTATAAATTCAAAGAGTCAAACTAAAAAAAAAAATACAGCTGATTTTCTGGGGACAGACTGGCTGAAAATGACCCACAGTTATGGGATTACTTGCGATATATATATATATATATATATATATATATATATATATATATATATATATATATATATATATATATATAGGTCTACTTTACATGGTAGACTTTTCAGAAAGTCGACTTTCATGTGGCCGAGACCATATGATCAACTTTTGAAAAGCTGACCATGTAAATAAGACACATAAAACACACCACTTACCTTAAAAGTGTTAGAAGGGGGGCAAGCCACCCTTCACCCCCCCCGTAACTTAAATATACCAACTCCGAGATCGCACTACAGTACAGAAGGGGGAAATTTCCCCATTCTGCATTGTACGGAGATAGCAGTTCCCCATGGTTGGCTTTTCAAAAGTCGATCATATGGTCTTGGCCATATGAAAGTCGACTTTGTGAAAAGTCGACCATGTGAAGGGGACCCATATATATATATATATAGATATATATATATATATATATATATATATATATATATATATATATATAGACACACACACACTTTTATTTTTAATTTTTGGGAAAAAAAACATTGCCATTCAGTATGGTTTTGTGTGACAGAAGAGTTAATTCAGGCAATATGAGGATTAACATCCCATAGAACTTAGTTTGATTGTCAATTATTCACTTACAAACTGTGTGATTGTCAATTATTCACTTACAAACTGTGTGACGACTTTGAGGACGTCACAGCTAAGCATTGCTTCTGTGTCTCTGCTGAAGAGAAACACTTCTTGCCTATTTAAAAAAAAATTAAATTAATACATAAATAAATAAACCCTTCTTTAAAGGAAAACTCTCTCCAAAAGTCATCAGGTTTTTCTTTCCAGTAAGTTTTTTTCCTTCTCTGTAATCCAAAACTAAACACTTCACATACAGAAAAAAACATAATTTAATAATTGTTTGCTTTTCTTTCCTGCCTCTGTCCCACATGTTACATAACAACAGCTACTAACAGTGCCATAGTAATTAAGTTAGGTCACTTACCCCAACAACAGAGCCATTAAGAAAACAATGACATTTAAATGTGCCTTATCAGTTACAGATTGCCAGCATCACACCTCAGATAAATAGGATAACCTGGAGTCTGAACAAAGTCAGGGCTTTCAAGCTTGGTTTCCAGATGCAAATGTCTTTCCCTGTAATAAAACTGCCACAAAGAAAGAAAGCAAATATGTTAATCTAACTTCTTACTTTCTGTCAGTATATGATTTTGCATTTTTTTCTACACTTTAATTTCTACAAAAGTGAATGCTTCTTCTGGAGTTAGAGAAAGAAGATTAACATAAAGACTTTAATTCAAGCTACACTATTTAAATCTATGAATGCAACACACACTGTCTCAACCCAGTTAATACCTATTAATTACAGGGGTCAGGTTTCTCACACTTGAACAGTGAACTATAGTTAGTTTGAAAAGAATAATTAACTCCGCTACATTTTCAAACCTGTCAACATTCCTTAAAATGCTGCAACAGAAATGGCCACTAATGAAAACCAAAGGAAAAAAAATGTGGATCGATGCTGTCAGTGAAAAAGTAAGCAGTCACAGCAATGTTGTCAACTGATGAGAGAGAGAACTACAGTAAATGATCCCCTCATCATAAGGATCTCTTTCTGTCCCTCTAACATGACCTCAGGAAGAAGAAGGCATTAATTGTAAAACAAAATAATGCTAGGCATGGCAGCCTCCTTCAGATCATTTTGGGGTATAACGCATTAAAAAATAATAGTAAACAATTATTTTGGTACAGAGGCATTAGCAACAAAGAGAAGTTCAACATTTGCTGAAAAATGTTTTTTTTTTCATTTTTTTGGGTGTGGTTCTCCTTTATGTATGATAATATAGTGAATATATGTTGAATCAAAATGCACAATCATCAAAGTATGGGTGACTTGTGATGCAATTTAAAAAAATGTACTTAAAAAACCCAAAACATCAAAACAACAACCAGTCACAAAATGAAAACAGATTTCTTGGTAATCTAACAGTGTAGTACCTCGCAGGATGCTCAGTAGCAAACCCCGCTCCTAACACGCCCACGACTTACGAAGCTACAGTAATATTAATTAGCTGTCATGTAGCTGTCAGTTTCAATCATCCAAGGAAATATATTTCTGATCATCCGATGAAACATACATAAAAATAGCATAAAAAGCATGACATATATTTAAAAAGGACAGTTTTTAAAATATTTTGAAGTATATATTTTAATGTATTTAAAAAGCAAAGTTGATAAAGTACCGTAATGAAATACAAACATCAGAATGAAATTCAATGCTAGAACCAAAGGACAGTTTTTAAAATATTTTGAAATATATATTTTAATGTAAAATATATGGTAAATAGAAATCCATCATATTAATTCATTAAGGGATCTTTTTTACAACTAAAACCAGCATATTTCAGCCGTACTATGACCTTCCCAGTTGAAGTGGTTAGTAAACCATTACTACGTATGACACAATTTGCCCATTTGTTCAACATTACAGAGGGCTAGTGTTCTTTATTTTGAAGACAGAAGGCTGAGAGCTATGGGTCTCCGCTTCAACACAGCGTTTCATAAATTCTAGAAGTAAGTTATTTTTCTTCTGAGCATCAGCAGTTTGCAAAAACACACATGGTACACCCCCCCCCCGAAAGGAGAGAGAAAAACGCCTACATTGGTTTCACAATTTCAAGTTTAGAGAGCCTACAACCTGCACGATCACCCCCCAAATTAACTAAATGCCTGATAAAAATGTAGCTAAACACTAAAACCGTCCCTTGATTATTCAAGGGGACAATATCAGCAAGGAAACAGGGCAGCAGTTTCTGAAATAAGACCGTGACAAAGTTATATACAGTCGTTCACTAAATACGGACAAAAAGAATACATAAATTACATAAATAAAAATATGCTTAGTGCATAAAACTTTCCCCCATTGTATCTCACGATAGGCAGGGCAGTGGAACAGCTGAATAGAAGGTGTTTTTGTAAGGTGTTTTTCTAAAAACTGTCACTCAGATGAACGATGGCCTGCCAGTCAATGTGGACATGCCCTAAGCTGCACAGAAATGCCTGCGAGGTACTACACTGTTAGATAACAGATTTCTTTTGAGATTGGTTAACCAAAACTTTGCCACTAAAGTCAGATACACTTTGAATAGTGTTACTGTCAATAACATAGCTGGGTGGGCAATCACCCTGGCTGCTGTCTTGTCCAGGGTGCGATTCACGTGCCCTTTGTCAAAAAAAAATGTAATAAATATATATTGAAGTTTCACAACTTCGAAAGTCATATGGTTGGGACCATATGATCGAAGTTTTGAAACTTCAAACATTTTGAATATATATCGCAGTACAGCATAGAACATGATTGTTTACCCTTTTTGCAATGTAGTTAGCAGGGAGAGTGGGGGATTGCCTCCCTGCAAAAATGTTAAAAATATAATTTTTTTATTTTTTTTAATGTACAAAGTTCCGAAACTTCGATCATATGGTCTCTCTCTCTCTCTCTCTATATATATATATATATATATATATGGGTCTAGGACTATTCACTGAAAGCACATTTCACTGAAACACATTTGACTGAACACAATTCACTGAAAGCTCAATTCACTTAATTCACTGAAAGCTCAATTCACTGAAAACACAATTCACTGAAACACATTTCACTGAAAGTTATATATGATCTTTTCCCCACTGTAGTGCAACCCTGGAGTTAGAATATATAGTAAGGGGGGGTGGGGGGCACCATCCCCTCATTGGGGGGTGTGGGGGCGTAGCCCCCCCCACCTATTTTAAATATTTTGAACTATACACATGAATACTTGCAATTTCAATAAATTACTGTTTTCTAAACTTAATATATATCCAAACTATATAGGGGGCAGTGCCCCCCACACCACCCTTACTATAGATTCTAACTCCAGGGTCGCACTACACTGGGGAAAAGGCCATATATAACTTTCAGTGAAATGTGTTTTAGTGAATTGAGTTTTCAGTGAATAGTCCTAGAGCCATATATATATATATATATATATATATATATATATATATATATATATATATATAATTATTTCCTTTCAAGGTAAATGACACACTTCCATCCTAAATGGATGTCTGAGATGCTCATGCATGCCTTGCCCCTGCTCATGTCATCTTGCATGGACACTGCCCCAAACAAAGATCTGTGAATGTCTGCGCAGGTAGATGGGGTGTTGCCGAAGTACGTAAAGGCTGTCTGTGAGCTATATCTTTGGTGTCCTCAGCAGGCGATTTCTGTTAATAAAAAATTATGTCTCTCAGCTCACTGTAAGTGTATTTATTTCAATTTTTTTTTTTTTATAGAGTTGAGTAAATTAAATTCCCTGGAGCCAGGGACAGACAACAGCAGCAGCAGGGACTGATCAAACTGAGAGACTGGGCAGAAAAAATTAAAAAAAAACAAAAAAAAACAAGGCTGTGAATATTGAATAAGTTTGAACTGAAGCAAGTATTAGGGTCAGGATGCATACAGTGGGCAAACTGCTGAAGGGATTGTTTGGAGAACTTTTTTATTCTGGTATTATTGCCATCGGAGTGCTTGTGTGGAGCATACATGGACAAAGTCAAATAACTGTAGGGGTCATTGGGGGAAATATTTCATTTTGATGGCATTTGGTGCTTGTGCATAGATGGGCAAACTGCTGAAGGGGTCGTTGGGGGGACGTTTCATTTTGATGGCATTCGGTACTTGTGCATGCATGGACAGACTGCTGAAGGGGTCGTTGGGGGGATGTTTCATTTTGATGGCATTTGGTGATTGTGCATACATCTACAGACTGCTGAAGGGGTTGTTGGGGGGATGTTTAATTTTGATGGCATTTAGTGCTTGTGCATACATCCACAGACTGCTGAAGGGGTCGTTGGGGGGATGTTTCATTTTGATGGCATTTGGTGCTTGTGCATACATGGACAGACTGCAGAAGGGGTCGTTGGGGGGAAGTTTCATTTTGATGGCATTCGGTACTTGTGCATGCATGGACAGACTGCTGAAGGGGTCGTTGGGGGGATGTTTCATTTTGATGGCATTTGGTGATTGTGCATACATCTACAGACTGCTGAAGGGGTTGTTGGGGGGATGTTTCATTTTGATGGCATTTAGTGCTTGTGCATACATCCACAGACTGCTGAAGGGGTCGTTGGGGGGATGTTTCATTTTGATGGCATTTGGTGCTTGTGCATACATGGACAGACTGCAGAAGGGGTCGTTGGGGGGAAGTTTCATTTTGATGGCATTTAGTGCTTGTGCATACATCCACAGACTGCTGAAGGGGTCGTTGGGGGGTTCATTTTGATGGCATTTGGTGCTTGTGCATATTTGGCCAGACTGCTGAAGTAATCGCCAGTACTTTTAGAGAAAGAAAGGAAACAATGCAGCTGCACTGTTTGGTAGGCAGCAATGCAGCAAAGCCAAGTATAATTTTAATATATATTCTTATTGATTTTAAAATAAGGACATTGTAAATCCTTCCACTATGACTCACTGAAAATTAAACCCCTTGATGATCAGACTCACTGGAATTTAAGTGTTTTTGCAAGAGGGAGCAGGCTGCCCTGCATCCCCAATGTGGAGTCAAGCCATCCACACTCTCCAAATTTATATTAGTAGTCCCTTGAAAAATAGTAACATATGCCTCTGTCTGTCATGAAAGCAGTGTCAGTGGGTATACCTCTCAACCTATTAACACAAAAAATTTGGACAAAGCCAAAAATAATGGGGTCAAAGGTTCAAAATAGGAACAGGATTTAAATAACGTTCTTATTCGTTGAAGGTTGTGCATCAGGGCTGGTAACTCGGCACGTAAAAATCCACTACCAAACATTAGCAGACCGGAGTTCCGCTGTGGTGACCCCTAACCAGGATAAGTCGAAAGACACAACAACATTAAGTTTAAACTTAGAAAGTTGTTAGAATAACAGGGTTTGTATTAGTGTGCATTTTTTGAAGGAAATGAAGTCTGAAACTCAAATGTGTGTCATTAGTTAACGACTTCAATCCTCAGTGATTTGCCAGAAAACCACAAATTTTATGAGTTGAAATTTGGACATTCTGCAAAAACCAGGACATTTGAAAGGTATGGTCGGGGGCCAGGGCCAAGATGTTCATCGTGCATACAGCTGCAGTAATCACAGATGGGTTTTCAGCCGTCAGGCGGTCCCTCGGTCGGCCGAATTCCAAAGTCTTGGTCCGGCGACGGTTGTCGTCGCTTACTCTTCTGACGTCAGTAAGGCCAGAGTATATAAGACACAGCCGACGCCATGTTCTTCAGTCTTTTTTGCCGCGCGGTGCCCGAAGCAGAAGCAGTTCGCAAGTGCCGGTCGGCCAGCTCCTGAATTACAAAAAAATTTGGAACCGAAGTCTTCTTTAAAGCTAAGTACCCGTTGAAACTTTTCTTGCCTCAGACCGATGTCAGAAAAAGTTAATAATTGTATTTCTTGTGGGAAGCAAATACTGCATAAGGATTTCCATTCCCGTTGCATACCTTGTTTGGGCCCAGACCACGACGTCTCGGGCTGTCGCTTTGCGCTACCTTCAATAAACGCACTATCAAGCGTCGGGCGGAGTTCGCCCAACACTACTTTGGTAAAGCTTTTGATTATACGATGTCGGACACTCCGACTACCGTTTTGTCCAAAAAACGCAAGGAAAAGGACCGACACGCGAGACCCGCGGTCCCCGCTGACACCACGCCAAAACAGGCTACACGTGGTCCGGTTCTCAGCGAGACGCCTTTGCAGTCCCTGACTACCGACGACACTCCTTTGGTGGTGTTCTCTGTACCCGAGACCACTGGGTCCTCGGTCCTTTCCCAGACTTCAACCGAAGCCCCTGCTAATGTCGAGCCTACTAATGTGGACAGGTCCACCTCCACCCATGGTGTATTTAGGCCCTCATCTTCTTTTTCAATAAAGGCTTTTACTAAATCCAAAGCAGCCAGGCATCCCACGAGGCCTGTTGCACAGGGCCCATCTCCTGGACCCATGCCTAAGAAACAGATGCTTAAAATGGCTGAGGATTTAATTACTCTTATCAGAGGTTCTCAGCCCCCTCCTGACAAGAGACCCAGAGTGGAGGAAGAATCTCCCTCTTCTGATCAGGGATCCATTTTATCAGAACATTCTGATGCAGAGGAACACTCTTACTCCCCTTTTGAGGATTCGGATGCAGAACAGTCCATTCCTTCTGTAATCCCCTCCTGAGGATTTTTCTTTTGGGGAAACCTTGCACACTTTGAGGAAACACTTCCATTGGGAAGGCCAGGACTTTTCAGATTCCAAGAAAAGACTTAGGGAATTTCTTTGGTAACCTCAGCACAGACCTCTGGCTATACCCCCTGTTTTGGATGTACTGGATGATGTCTATTCGGAGGCTTGCCTTAACCCTGATTCTCTGCCTCCTGCACCAGTAAAACCTGATAGGTATTACAGAGTACCCAGCTCTCACCAATTTCTCTACAAAGGCCATAATGCTGACCCTGAAACCATTTCACAAGGCCCCAAGGGATTAAAGGCCTCCACTGCCAAGAATCCACTCCCTGCAGAAAGGGAATCCAGATCTCTAGAAAGGTGGGGTAAAAAGGTATATACCTCGGCCACCCTAGCCATGAGGGCCTTAAACTGTCAGTTTCATATGATTAAATATCAACAGTACCTGTTATCACAATTAAGGAACAAAATGTCTCAACCTGAACAACCAGATTTAAAAGAGTTACAGGATATGATGCATAGTGCGGAGCAAGTGGGTAAACACACCTTACAATGTGGTTATGATGCCCTAGAGGCTTCCAGTAGAGCGGCTGCTACAGGATCAGTCATTCGCAGACATGCCTGGCTTAGGGAACAAAATTTACCTGATCATGTGAAAGCTAAACTTCTAGATGCTCCTTTACAAAAGAATGTGCTGTTTGGTACTAATGCTGAGGACATACTACGGAAAATGGAAGAAAAAGCCAAATCTATGCAAACTGTCAAGGCTTTCTTACAGGTCCAACCACCACGTTTTAGCAGAAATTGGCCTTCAAAAAACTGGTCCTTTCCAGCCACAGACAAGCCCCAAAGAGGTAGATACAGACGCACAAGGGGCAGAGGGCAATCACAAGGATCATATAGAGGCAGACAATGGCAATCTCCAGCACCAAGAGGTGGTGAAGACAGTGCACAACAATACAGGAAGCAAACCCAATGACTCCCTCATTTCCATGCCAAGCAAGTCTCAGCTGACAGCACCTTTGGGAGGAAACTAGCATTATTTGCAAGCAATTGGCATATTGTCACAACAGACAAATGGATACCGGACATTATAAACAGAGGCTACAAATTTCAATTTCACACTCTTCCAAAAATGAGAGGCATGCCAAACCTGCCACAAAATCAAAGGGCAGAGGCACAACTGCAAATTTCAAAGCTCCTAAACATGAGAGCTATACAAAAGGTACCTACACACCAACAAGGTCAAGGTTTTTATTCAAGACTTTTTCTGGTACCAAGAAAAGGAACCGACTGGAGACCCATTTTGGACTTATCCATCCTAAACACATTCCTACTCGTGCCAAAATTCAAGATGCTCACATTACAGCAACTTCTTCCCATGCTGGGCAAGGAGTTTTGGCTGGTAACATTGGACCTCAAGGAGGCATACCTGCATGTTCCAATCAGACAAAGCTGCAGAAGATACCTCAGATTTCTTGCAGGTTCAATCCACTATCAATTCTCTGCATTGCCCTTTGGCTTATCTACTGCCCAGAGTATTCACAAAGTGCCTGGCATCAGTGATTGCCTACTGCAGACTTCAAGGGATACAAATTTACCCTTATCTGGACGACTTCCTGATCCAAGCGGACAGCAAACGCATACTACTGGAACATCTGGCATATGTGACACGGTTACTGCTTTCTCTGGGATATACCATCAACAAGGAGAAATCAAGACTAACACCATCTCAGAAAATAACCTTCCTGGGTGCCAACTTGGACACAAACACCCAGATGGCATATCTTACGCCAGAAAAACAAGGGCAACTATCTCAGTACTTCAAAACACTAGCAAAAAGTACCAGGCTTACTGCAAGGAAAATCCTGCAGGCTCTGGGATTCATGGCATCTTGCATTCTTTTAATCCCATGTGCAAAGCTGCATATGAGGAAACTTCAATGGTACCTAAAAAATCTATGGTCTCAACACAGTCACAGTTTGGAAGCAATTATACCAGTAATTCCATGTTTGCAAAAGGAATTTCTATGGTGGGCCCAAGCATGTCAAGTAAACACAGGCCTTCCATTCTGCAAGCCTCAAGCAAAACAAGTCATAACCACAGACGCCTCAGATTACGCCTGGGGGGCGCACATGAAGGACAGGTGCATTCAGGGCAGATGGTCCGAAAAGGAAAAGCACCTTCACAACAATCAAAAAGAAATGCTAGCAGTAATAAATGCAATTACAGCTTTCAAGGACCTCCTGCATCCAGGGCAATTACTGATAAGAACAGACAACACCACAGTAATGTGGTACATAAACAAGCAAGGAGGAACACATTCATACCCCTTGTGCAGACTAGCCATGACTCTTTGGAACTTGGCTCTGGAAAGACAAATCAAACTTCAAGCACAGTACTTGCCAGGACTGGAAAACACACTGGCAGACACTCTAAGCAGAAATATGACAGATCCACACGAATGGAAGTTACATCCTCAGGTGTTTACAGAGATAATCCAAGTGTGGGGAGGCCAGACATAGATCTTTTTGCCTCCCACAGGAACCATCAACTGAAAAAGTTTTGTTCAAGGACCTTTCATCCAAAGGCCTGGAAAATGGACGCCCTTTCATTCAGTTGGACAGCATGGACAGTTTATGCATTCCCACCTCTGCCCCTTCTGCCCAAGGTGCTTTTGAAAGCAAGAACAGACAAACCGAGGATGATACTGATTGCTCCAGATTGGCCAAGGCAACACTGGTATCCACTCCTGAGGAGCCTAACACATACTCCTCCCTGGTCCCTGCCTCTAATGCCTCTCCTACTGACTCAGAACAGCTACAAAACTCTTCACAGTCAGCTGAAAACACTCAACCTCGCTGCATGGAAAATTCCTTGACACCACAACAGTCCCTACTCTCCAAGGAGGTGCAGGATGTCATTTTGGAGGCCAGAAGACCATCTACTAGAAAAGCTTACTCTGCAAAATGGAAGCGGTTTTGCTGTTGGAATGAGAAAAGAGGCCAGGACCCTAGAAAATTGAACTTGCCTCAGGTTTTACAGTACCTAGCTGAACTGCTGAACAGTGGACTTTCATTTTCTTCCATAAAAATACATGCCTCAGCCATTTCTGCAGAATTCAACACGGATCCTCCTTTATTCTCTCACCCACTCTTACGACAGTTCCTCAGAGGGGCTAAGAATATAAGACCTCCAAGGACGCAACCAATACCAGCCTGGGACCTTAATTACATACTAGAAAAATTAACATTGCCTCCCTTTGAACCTGCTGCCTCAACAGATCTGCAACATTTGTCCTGGAAAACAGCTTTCCTTCTGGCCATCACTTCAGCTCGTAGGGTTTCTGAACTACAGGCCCTCATGGCGGTGCAGCCCTTCCTCATCTTCCATCAGGACAGGGTTTCCCTTCGTACCAACCCATATTTTATGCCAAAAGTGGTATCCAGGGTAGCTTTAAATCAAGCCATACACCTACCTACCTTTTATCCTAACCCTCAAAACAAAGGGGAGAGGCTGCTTCACACTTTAGACATCCATAGGCAGCTACGTTATTATTTGGACAGAACAAAGTCCTTCAGGAAATCAGAACAACTTTTTGTGTCCTATGCCGTAGGGGCTCAAGGGAAACCAGTTACCAAACAGACCATTTCCAAGTGGATTGGCCACTGCATACGGTTTTGTTATTCCTATCATGGGAAATCTGTCCCTACTGGTATCAGATCTCACTCCACCAGGGCCACAGCCACCTCTACAGCCTTCCTCAGAGGCAGAGGCATTCCTACTAAGGATATTTTGGAGGCAGCCACTTGGAGTTCTGTACATACCTTCACAAAACACTACCACCTACCCTTATATTCCAGAACAAGAGCAGGCTTTGCCACTGCTGTTTTGCAGGGCATTCTGGCTCAACCCAGTTCCTCATAGTACCTACCACCCTATGCATAGCTTTGGGACTCTACCCATCTGTGATTACTGCAGCTGTATGCACGATGAACATAGTACAGTTTTGTACCTACCATAAATGTAGATGTTCGAGTGCTAATACAGCTGCAGTACAGGTTTCCTCCCTCCTTCCCCACTTGGTAAAGGCATGGGGCCTAACAACTTCTTCATACCACCTGACTGGGTTATCCTGCTATGTTTTATTTGCTTGCTTACACTGATTTTGCATTACATTGCATTGCCTGCATATGTAGATAAGCCTTATTTATGTATTGCCTTCCTTTTGGGGGCACCTGACATCTGGGGCAAGAAAGACTGAAGAACATGGCGTTGGCTGTGTCTTATATACTCTGGCCTTACTGACGTCAGAAGAGTAGCGGCGACAACCGGCCCGGACCAAGACTTTGGAATTCGGCCGATCGAGGGACCGCCTGACGGCTGAAAACCCATCTGTGATTACTGCAGCTGTATTAGCACTCGAACATCTACATTTATGGTAGGTACAAAACTGTACTTTTTCAGCACACGTTGTGTAATACTTTGAAAGTCTGTTTGGTGCCTAAGCGGAAGAATAAATCAAACATAGCTTTGTCCAGTCAAAAATGAGACCTCCCTGTACTCTGCATTCTTAACAGGCTTCTTGAGGTCTCCATGAGAGTACCTTGAAAATAGTCACAATTACCAAACAAACCCTCCTGTCTAGATTCAAAGCTTGGAAAACCTAAAAAATGTAGAACTATACAAAATGAACAAAACTTCAAAAAACCTAGAAATACTGCAAAAAAAAAAAACTTTTCATAACTGATAAGAAATCCTACTTCTCCTCACAACTATCCTCCCAAAGTAATAATCTAAAGAAATTCTGAAAATCTGTACCCTCCCTCCTTAACTAAGGCAACATTCAAAACCCATCACCCTCTCCAGACAAAGACCCTTACCAGATAGCACAAATATTTAACACATTTCCATTTCATTGAAACCATTCACAAACTAATCAAGGATCCATCCTCTAAAACCAACATAATAGCAGAAATACCACACAAAGAGACCCCATATCCATCTCTATACACACTATAGCCCCCTCTAATAGTATACCACCCAACACTACAACCTGTACCTACATCCCTAATTCTAAAATTGCTAACCAAACTAAAGCCCTGCTCATTCTCCACTGATAACTTACCACCACAGTACTTACACCTTGCAGCCAGAGCTATAGCTTACTCTGTTAGTAGTCTTATCAGTCATTCTATCGCTGAATCTTACATTCCTCAGCTATGGAAAAAATCCATTATTACCCCACTACATAAAGGGTAAATGTTCACAATTTCTCAAACTACCGGCCAATCTCCATTCTCTCCCCACTATTAAAAATCCTGAAAAAGTGTATACAAACCCAACTACTAAATCACCTCATTAACAACAACATCCTAGCTCCCACTCAACATGGTTTCCACCCTGGACATAGCACAACCACAGCTTTACTCTCCTTCACTGATACTGTGAATAAAACTCTTGATGCTGGCCTATCAAACTCTGTACGACTTTTGGACCTATCAAAACCTTTTGACTCAGTATCACACCCTAAGCTATTACAACACTTAGAGACACTTCAAAGCTCTCAAAGTGCAGTAACCTGGTTCTCCTCTTACCTAAATGATAGACAGCAGTCAGTTAGATGGCAAAACCAGTAATCGGAGTACCTGGCAAACAACACAGGTGTCCCCCAAGGGTCCATTTTAGGACCATTGCTCTTTAATATATTCATTAATTATGTAAATAAAGCCACCCAACAAAGTACATTGATTCTATATGCAGATGATTCAACTATCATCTCCTCCTTCAACAACTTCACTAACCTCCAGGTCACCCAAGATGTTTTCTCCTCCATACCTGGCTAAATGATGCCCAATTAATGCTCACCCCCCCCCCCAAAAAAAAAAAAAAAAACTAAACTGTTACTATTCTCATCAAAACCCCCAGCTGTAGAATTCAAGGTATTTTCACATAACAAAACAAAAATGGAACAGGTGAAATAAGCAAAACTTTTAGGAATAACAATTGATGACAAACTCTCCTTTTAACAACATACACTCAATACAGTATAGAAAACCCATTGCAAACTGGGCAAACTATACTGACATAAACTCTACCTCGACAAACAAGCTAAGATAAAACTAGCTAATACCTTGCTTATCCCATCCCTGTTGTATGGAAGACCCATTTTCACCAATCTCCATACATTCCTCAGTCATAAGCTTTAATCATGCTACTACAAGATAGCAAAATTTGCTTCCAACATACCCAACCGCTCACACCACTGCAACGCTATCTCAACCTGTCCTGGCTAGAATTTCACCACTATCTCTACTTTACTCAGTTAACATTTTCCCATAAGCTAATCTTCCAGCCCGATAGCTGTCCCGCACTCCAATCCATCTTAAACACATACACCCCTATCCAAACCCTCCGCTCCTCAGACAGAACCCTTCTAAATGTAGAACAATACCTATATTCTCATAATATTGCCAAACTATGGACTAGCCTCCCCTCATCTATTACTCAGCTTGACTCCCTAGTGGTACTTAAAACTGCAGTAAAAATATACTTTTTAAACAATCCAAGCTGTACCTGTGAAAGCCCAACACCCCTTAACTTTCACTAACATAAATTACTCAACCCTATCTGATACCTTGTCTTCAAGCAGTACGCTGCACTCCTCCGATTCACTATTTTCTCCTACCTATGATATGTATAAACTATGCTAAGGGTCATAATTACTCTCGTGGATTGTTAGTATGTCAATAAGTTTTTGTGATAGAATGTTTATATGTTGGTACCCATGTGCATATCTTCAGGCTTTGTACTGTTCTGTACTGGTTTCTTGTACATTAATAACTGTCTAATATTTTCTAATCGTGGAGCTTTTCTCCCTGGGCCTCCACTGAAAATGGGTTTCTGACCCAGTGGAATTTCCCGGTCAATAAATAAGTTGTTGTTGCTGTGTCTTTTCAGCTTTTCCCAGTTAGGGGTCACCACAGCGGAACTCCGGTCCACTAATGATTGGTAGTTTAGTTTTACATGCCGAGTTACCAGCCCTGACACACAGCCTTCAACAAAGGTACACACATTCATGCATGTCTCCACGCAGAAGACACTCTAGCTGAGACTTGAACCGGACAGCGTCTTACTGCGACGTGACAACTCTACCGCAGCACCACCACCACGGGTATCCGGTCAGTAAGTAAGTAAATAAAATAAATAATATAGAAAAACTGCAAAATAACAAAGTGTGCTGCCCAAAGTGTTATACTGTATGTCTGATCCAGAGATTGGTGTAGAGGTTTGGAAAACTGTCTTCTTCCTGACGTGTTTATGCAGCTATCATTAAATGTTGTTGTGTCTTTCGGCTTTTCCCGGTTAGGGGTCGCCACAGCGGAACTCCGGTCCGCTAATGATTGGCAGTAGATTTTTACATGCCGAGTTGCCAGCCCTGACGCACAACCTTCAATGAAGGTACACCCATTCACGCATGTCTTCAGACAGAAGACGCTCTAGCTGAGAATCGAACGGGACAACGTCTTACTGTGAGGCGACAGTGCTACCGCAGCACCACCACCGCAGTATGCAGCTATCATTAAAACAGATAGGTATATGTGTCTTAGAATTAAATGAAGCTAATTTCAGGTCAGATACTTCCTTTACTGATGACTAGCATGCAAACTGGATATATTCTTATCATGGTTTGTTTTGTGCAGTAACAAAGAATCATGTGTGTGTATGTTTATAGGTTAGCACTAGGCTATCTACCCATGTAGGCCATTTTAAGCCTAGCCAAATTTCCCATCCCAAACATAAGAATCAAACCCTGAACCCTGTGCATACAACTATAACTCTACTATCAGAAGCAATTTAATCCAAGGGACTATTTTTTTTTTTCATTTTTTCCAGTAATTTCTAATAATTCTGTTGCTTACTAGCTTACACTTTGCATTTATCTTTATTTATTTGTTATGTTTGGGGGTCATTTTACACCTTAAATAAGGCAGTCATAGATACAGCCAATATTGCCTAGTAGAGCACACCCCTGCTGCTATAATCTTCATCTTAATCTTCATGCTGTTAGCAGACAATAAACCACACTGCTGTGTAGATGATCCAGTGTTCTTGGAACTAGCACTCACTATTAAAACATTCTGTTACAAGGAGCTGTCAATGTGATGTAACTTCAGGTACAAATGGTGTTTCAATGCACACTAAACTTTTTTGTGTAGTATGCATACATACACACACACATACACATAAACATATGTATGTATAAATATATATATAGAGAGAGCTGTGTATATATTGTAATGTCTACTGAAGGGTTGGAAGTATATTTTAGCGGCTTCTCCCCTGGGTCATTATTTTTTTTTGTCTGTGCCACAGCCCAGTTTTGACATGCTTTGAACCTCTTGGTCTCTTATGTTTTTCTGAAAAGTTGTTGGAAAGACACTCACACCCGTTTTAAAAATGTTATGTAAATGGATTTTTCTAAAGTAAGATTTAAAGATCGGGGTTAGGGTCACGGTTAGAGTTAGCACATAATTAGTAAGGATGTTTTTTAAGTTTAGATCCAAAATGATTCCAGGGTGCTGGGACAATTTTATAAAAAGATTTTTAGACAGTAAGCTGGTCTGCTAAGAAAGATTCTGTCATAGTTGAATAGGGCATATGAAGTGGGCTTTATACTAAGTCTATTTTTCAAGTGAGGGCAGTAAGGTTAAGCTTCATTTATGAGTCTGAATGTTGAGTTCAGTAGCAAAAAGGCTCTTGCAATAACAAGGAACCAGATGGATTTCTTTAAAGAAAGATAGCAGTTTTCTTTCTTGCAATTCATGGTACAAAACTTATTTTATTCTCTGCCTTTTGAAGTAGAGTCTCATTTATCTGTGTGTTTTATGTCATTATAGGTAGGGCATATTCAAGCTTTAGAATTAACACGTTAATCCCTATAGCCTACCTGGATTCCTTAGTAGAAAGATACGTATTCTTGTATGCATATTTAAGTTATACAGCTTTAGAGAATGGGCAACCTGTAGATTGTACACTGATTGGTGAACAAATATTCTCCAGCAGTATGTTGATCTACAGGTAATGCCCCCTGAAAAATGAGTCTGCTTCTTCACGGCACCACATCAAGCTGCTGTGGCCCTCAGATTGAAGATAACGTTAAGAGCCACCATTATTTTACACTCGCTAAGCAGCGCTTTTGTTGTTTACCGAGTGTAAAAATATAAGAAAATTTTAAAAAAGTGTAGGTGTGTTTATGTCTGTGTGTGTGAGTGTATGCATGCATGTGAGTGAGATTGATCAAGATGTTATTTTCCATTTGCGAAGCAGTGATTTTTTCTGTTTAGCAAGTGTAAAAACTAAATGAAACAGAATAAAATTGTGTGTGTGTGTGTGTGTCTCTCTCTCTCTCTCTCTCTGTGTGGGTGTGTGTATGGGTTTGTGTGTGGGTGTGTTTGTGTTATGTTTATGTCTATGTCTGTCTTTGAGCTTATGCTTGCTTGCATGGATGAAAGCAAGGTGTGTGAGTGAAAGAGAGAGTGAGAGAGTGAAGAGTGAAAGCGATTGAGCACTGAGAGCAGCAACTAAGAGGCTTGCACTTCTCAACCTCTTAGCTAAAGATATCTAGATAAAACGTAAAATAAAGGGGGGACAAAGTCTCAAAATAGGAACATATTTTAAATATTGCTGTTAAAAAAATCACAAAGTTGCTTGAATAATAGGACTTGTATTAACATACATTTTCTGAAGTGCAATTGTTTGTGTGTATGAGAGAGAGAGAGAGTGAGATTGATGGACCAGTGGCAGCAGCAGTGAAGAGGTTTGCATACCTGTCAACGTTTTAGCTCAAGAAATCCAAATAAAGCCTGAAATAAAGGGGGGACAAAGGCCCAAAAATAGGAATATATTTTAAATGTTGTTCTTATAAAATTAAAAAGTAGCTTAAATAACAGTTGTGTGTTAGCATGAATTTTCTGAAGGAAATAAAAGTCTGAAAGTCAAATGTATGTCATTATTTAGCGACTTCAGTCCCCAATGACTGGCAACACCAATGCCCTAGATCAACTTATCCACACCCCCACCAGGGGCAACAATATCCTAGACCTAGTCATTACCCACATGAGTGACCAGTATTCCACACCTGAAGTCAACTCCTCGTTGGTCCAATCCGACCATAAGCTTATCACCATTGATATCCACATCCCACCCCCACCCCCCATTAAGGAAACCACAGTAAAAATGTCTCCAAAGCCAACTTCATGCTTCTTAAGGCAGAAGTGGTGAACTTCATGACACCCATGCAGATGGACAATGTAGTTACAACTGCTGAATCCTGCACAAATGCACTCTATAAGCACTTACACGAGTGCATGGATCGTGCTATCCCAGACAGAACCCAGACGCTATCCTCCAAAAAAAGGAAGCCAATCTGGTGGTCCCCTGCCATAAACAAACTGTACAACAGAAGGAAGAAACTGTTGCAAAAGAGAGTAAAATCCCATGAGTGGAGGAGCACCCTGGTCAGCCTCAGTAAGAAGCTGAGATCCCTTATAAGATCCTCCAAAGCTAGCTATGAAAACAAAATTGCCACTAAATCCAAGGACAGCCACAAAGCATTCTATAGCTATGTCAAGAATCTAGATGGCAACACCCAGATCTGCTCTGAGTTACAGCACAAAGGCACGAAAATTACAGAACCAACTGATATTGCCAACATCCTGGCAGATAGGTTCAGTGCTAACTTTACTCCCCCTCTCACCCCTTAAAGGGGCCACATCTATACAGGAAGAATGCAGAGTCCCTGTAATCACAACTACGCAGGTAAAAGCTGCACTCTCTAACGCCAAAAACACAGCATCCATGGGACCAGACAACATCCCAGGCTGCATTTTGCATGAACTTCAGAACGAACTGGCTCCCCACTTAAGCACCATGTTCAGTAATAGCCTCGCATCAGGCTTTGTGCCCACTGAATGGGGCACAGCAACAGTTATCCCACTCCACAAAGGGGGAGCCACCACTGATCCTGGGAACTATCGACCTATTAGCCTGCAAGGCCATGAAACGTATCATCATGGAACTCATAAACAAAGACATTGGTAACCTCCAAACTCTGGATCCCACCCAGTTCGGGTTTGTGAAAGGCAGATCATACCTCTTGAATCTGATCGACTTCTTTGAGGCGGTCACCAAAGCCATAGATGAGGGTAAGGTGGTTCACACAGCCTATCTTGACCTCGTCAAGGCTTTCGACACCATCCCCCATTCTGGAATTATAGCTAAACTCACTAAACTAGGTATAAATCCCTACGTCACAAGATGTGTTGCCAACTGGCTCACTGACAGAGCCCACACTGTAAAAGTTGCAGACTCCAAATCTGACCTCAAAGCAGTGACAAGTGGAGTACCACAGGGTTCCATCCTGGGACCTTGTCTGTTTGGTATCTACTTCTCTGAAGTACAGGCTAACACAGAAGGCCTCTGGCTAACAAAGTTCGCAGATGACTGCAAACTAGGAGCCATAGTCAAGTCCCCAAATGATGTGGGCATCCTACAGAAGGGCCTCACTGAGACAGATGCCTGGTGTCAGAGCCATGGCCTCAAGCTCAATGCCAAAAAGTGCAGTGTCATCCCCTTTGGTAAAAACTCTATACCCATGAACTACCACATAGGCAGTAATCTACTTAACACCGAATGTGTGATAAGAGACCTTGGGACCCAAGTGGACAGTAGTCTCCCCTTTGATAGTCACATCACCACAGTAGTCAGGAAGTCCTTCTACATGGCACACCTCATCATAAAAGGGTTCTCATCCAGGAAAAAAGAGGTAATTTTTTCCCCTCTACTCGTCATTCATTAGACCCATTATAGAGTACAATGCCCCATTTGGAATGTACCTCACAAGACATCTGCAGCAGCTGGAAAGGCCACAGAAGTACCTCACAAAGAGGATTACTGGCCTCAAACAAATGCCCTACACTGACCGCCTCAAAAAACTGCAGCTTTACTCCGTAGCATATCGCCTACTCCGAGGTGACCTCTGCCTAACATATAAAGCTATGTCAAACCCAGAGCTGTTGGACATGCTACACCTAAAGAAATCCCAATCCCTCCAAGCTACACGCTCTAGGGACCTAAACCTTGTCACCACAATAAACAGGACACATGGAGGGATAGATTCCTGTCCCAGAGACTTCCTATACTCTGGAACAAGCTACCCATCCATGTCAAGCAAAGTTCTTTATTAGCACTCTTCAAGAAAAATCTTGATGAGTGGATGGGAAAAAGGAAATACACCCCGGGGATCAATTCTGTGTCTCTGCTGGACAGTGGCACAGGAAAATAACTTTCTTGGGTGGCATAAGCTATGGAACCTTGCTGGCTAGGCTTATGTAGGCCCTTGGGCTGATAGCCTAGTACCTACCTATGAACCTATGAACACACCACATTGTAGAAATAAGGGACCAAAAATAAATATCTAGATATATTTTTTAAAATGATATAATATTACAGCAACTGTGAAACATTAGGCTGAGGAACTATTTTACATCAAAAGTATCTCTAAAAAATATGGCAATAAAAAAAAAATAAGTAAAACACAACACAACAATTTTATAAAGAGCCCATTCTGTAAGCAAATAATGCCCACCACACCATGTAAATAAAGCCCTCCAGGGGTGCAGAGGCCCTCTACCTATGGCTTTGGGCCTCGGAAAACCCCTGGTTGTGTGGTATTTCCACAATAACACACTTATTGCTTGCTTATCAACTTCTGTCTCTATTTGTTTATGTAAAGATAAATCTTGGTCTCATCAGAGGCCTAATGACTTTTGTTTAATATCAAATGGAAGATGGACTTCACAAGCATAAGTAATTATAGGAGCTTGTACAGCAAATATTCTACAGTAGGTACCAAAGTTCATTGTTGTAGTCTCTGGTCTCTGAATGATTGGTAGAGAGGTTATTACAGCACAACCATTTCCAGATTAGACTGAAATGTGCCCCTAGCTTTTTTGACGGATGTGGTAAAATTTATGTACGTTAGTCAATACCAAATTTTCAGCACATTGAATGCAGTTAAGGTTATGCAAGTCCCCAGATAAGATGATGATGTGTAAAGAAAACAGTGGATCTTGTACTAATCTGTGAAGTAAACCCTCTGAAATACAAATAGATTCTTGGGAGATGCTATTGGATATAACATGAACAGTTATCATTTGAACTAATGTGGGACATTATTAGAAAACCCAGGGTAAGCAGGCTTTTGGAGGAAGTTATCATGATTTACACTTTCAAAGTCCATTGTAAGATATAAAAAGGTGGCTGCTTTTTCCATATTACTCATAGTTAAGTTAGTTGGGGAATATGTTACAGTGATGGTTCTGTAACTTGGACAGATCACAGTGCATTCCCCAGTGACCAGATGAGATACAGTGCTACAGGATGCACAGAGCAACGGATCATACCAGCAGGTGACCCAGTGACAAGATATAGGATGAGCTGTACCAAGAAACAAGATAAAGCAGAAATGTTATGCTTCCGATATATGTTATGCTTCCGATATGAAGAATATGTAAGTATCTCAAGTTAATAATTTGTCACAGATTGTGCCAGAATTCATTTCACACCCAGCATGGCTACAACAAATATAAGCCCCTAATACTGGGGTTAAAACATTAGCAATTCTACTAGTTTCTAATATGGTCTTTGTGTTTTTTTAGTATACGATCACCTTGAGGTAGAATGCTGTCTCTTTAAATGAATTGCCATTCACTGTCCAGCATGTAACAAACAAATAGATGTACATTTTAATGACACTTACTGGTTCACTGGAGTTCTGTAGGTATTTGAACTAAGGGAAATGATTTAAGCTTTTTGAATATTTTGTTGTAAATGTTTATTAGGCCGTTTCACTTCAGCTTGATGAATTTTGCAATACAATATTTTGTTTAGTTTTTAGGTGGAATGGATAAATCATCCCATTTCAGGTTTTATTGTAAAATGTGTCTATTCCAGAAGGCAACTTATGGTCCATACATCATTATGTAAGCAGGCATTACTTAGTTCAGGTATCAGTGATTATGCAGAAAATTGGGCCTTGTATAACTGTGGTCCAAGATACCAGGTAATGTCATTATGTGAAATCTAGCAGTCTCCTTAGCTGCTGGTTTGTGTACTGTACTGCTGTTGGGGATACATTGTTTTGGCAGTGGTATGATTTGTAAGAGGGGGTATATTCCTTTTATCCCTCAAAACTAGCTTTTTTTTTAAGAGGGAAAATCAGGGAGTAGCCCCCTATACAAATTGAATTAACTAAACCCTCACTAGAATCTGCAGACTATCACTGAAGTAATGGCTGTCAAACCACAATAGGACCATAACATTCTGAAAGTTACAGAAATGTACTGTCAAGTTCCAGTGTTCTACGTTAATGTGTAGTACATATATGCCAAGGCCAACATGTCATGGGTCATTGTTATCTAACAGTTGTTTGCTCCCTATCATCTGACTTAACCCCTCTGCTTGGATGGTAAGGGACTACTAGCAGATTCCAAAATTCACCTAGAATCTTCCAGAACACATTTTTTTCATACACAGTACTATGCCAGTGCACCTCACTACCGTATCAGTTTCAGCACTGCACTACTATAGGTAGCTTTAAAAGATCGCTATTAACTTACCTTTTATAGAAGACTTAGTTTCTGAGTGGATAGATACATTTTCTGTCAGATCATCCTTTTAGGTTCATAGGTAGGTACTAGGCTATCTGACCGAGGGCATTTTTAAGCCTAGCCAGAGTGTGTCGGCTTTTGCCGCCCCATTGATTAACTGAGCCTCTGTCAAGCAGAGCCAATAAAGTGATCCCAGGGGTGTATTTTCTGTTACCCATCCACTCGTCAAGGCCTCTCTTGAAGAGTGTTAGTGAGGTGCTCTGCCTAATGTAGTTAGGAATTTTGTTCCAAAGCATGGGGAGTCTCTGTGACAGGAATCTATTCCTCCATCATGTTCTATTTATTGTTGTGGTGAGGTTTAGCTCACTAGAGCACGTGGCTTGCAGTGACTTGGATTTCTTTAGGTGGAGCATGTCCATCAATTCTGAGTTGGACATGGCTTTGTAAGTCAGGCAGAAATCACCTGTGAGTAAGCGATATGCCACTGAGTACAGCCAGAGTTTTTTCAGTCGGGCTGCATAGGACATATGATTGAGGCCAGTAATCCTCTTGGTGAGGTGCTTTTGTGGTCTTTTCAGCTGTTGGAAGTGTCTTGTGAGGTACATCCCAAATGGGGCATTGTACTCTATGATGGATCTGATCAGTGACGAGTAGGGGGCATTATAACCTCTTTATTTCTAGATGCGAACACCTTAATAATTAGATGGGCCACATAGAAGGATTTCCTAACTACTTTGGCAATATGATTGTCAAAGGAGAGATTACTATCTACCTGGGTCCCCAGATCTTTTATTACCTCTTCTGTATTAAGGGGGCTGCCACCTATGTGGTAATTCATGGGTGTTTTGTTTTTCCCAAATGGGATGACTATGCATTTTTTGGCATTTAGCTTGAGGCCATGACTTTGACACCAGGTGTCTGTCTCAGTAAGGCCTTTTTGAAGGATGTCCGTGTCAGCCGGAGAGTCAATTATGACTCACAGTTTGCAGTCATCGGCGAACTTGGTTAGCCATAGTCCTCTTGTGTTTGCCTGTACTTCTGAGAAATATATGCCGAACAGTAGGGGTCCCAGAACCGAGCCTTGTGGGATGTCACTTGTGACTGATTTAGAGTCGGACCTGGAGCCCGCTATTCTTACCATGTGAGTTCTGTCTATAAGCCAGTTGGCAACCCATATTGTGACGTAGGGGTTTATATTCAGGTTGGTGAGTTTTTCTATAATACCCGAGTGAGGAATGGTGTTGAACACCTTGGCGAGATCAAGGTAGGCTGTGTGAATCACCTTTCCCTCATCTATGGCCTTGGTGACTTTCTCGAAGAAGTCAACCAGGTTTAGTAGGCATGATCTGCCCTTAACAAAGCTGAACTGGGTCGGGTCAAGTGTTTGGAGGCTCCCAATGTCTTTGTTAATGAGTTCCATGATGATGCGCTCCATAGCCTTGCAGACCAGGCTAGTCAGGTTTATGGGGCGATAGTTACCAGGGTCAGTTGTGGCCCCTCCTTTGTGGAGCAGAATAACTGTTGCTGTGTGCCATTCTATGGGCACTTAGCCTGTGGAGAGGCTGAGGTTGAACAGTGTGTTTAGGTGGGGGGTTAGTTCATTCTGTAGTTCGTGCAAGATGCAGCCTGGAACACCATCTGGCCCCATTGATACTGTGTTTTTGTCTTTTGAAAGGGCTGTTTTCACCTGTGTTTCTGTGATTTCTGGGACACTGCACTTTTCCGGTGTTGTTGTGGGCCCTTTTGAAGTTGAGAGGGAGGTGAAGTTTGCATTGAATCTATCTGCCAGGATGTTGGCAATATCAATAGGTTCAGTATATTTTGTGCTATTTTGCACTAGCTCAGAGCATATCTGCAAGTTGCCATGTAGATTCTTGACATAGCTAAAGAAGGCTTTGTGGTTATCTTTTGAATCCTTGGCTATTTTTCTTTCAAAGTTAGCCTTGGATGATTTTATGAGGGACCTTAGTTTCTTACTGATATTGATCAGGGATGTCTTTCCTTCTTGGGATTTGCTTTTTTTCTGAACTAGTTTCCTCCTTCTGTTGTATAACCTGTTTATGGCAGGGGTCCACCAGACTGGTTTCCTTCTCTTAGGAGAGTGAGTCTTGGTCTTGCTAGGGATGGCACAATCCATGCATCCTTGTAGATGCTCATAGAGTGCAATTGTAAAGGATTCTGCATCTTGGGCAGTGTTATCCTTTAGCGTGGGGGCTGTGAAACTTACCACCTCTGCCTTAAGTAAGGTGAAGTTTGCTTTAGAAAAGTATTTCATTGTGGTTTCCTTGGTTGGGGGTGGTGGTGGGGTGTGGACATCCAGGGTGATTAGTTTATGGTCTGATCTAACCAGTGACAGGTTGACCTCTGTACGGAACACCTGTCGCCCATGTTGGTGATGACCAGGTCCAATATGTTGTGGCCTCTGGTAGGGGAGTTTACCAGCTGATCCAGGGCATTTGAGTTGATAAATTTCAGGAAGTGCTGAGCCTGGGAGTTTGTACTCAAGTAGTTTTCCCAGTTAATGGTAGGGTAATTGAAATCATCCAAAATCAGGGTGTTCAGTAGGACCTTCATGTTTTCCAGTGTCTCCAGAAAGGTGGAGTGGTGGTCCTGGGTCATGGAGGGTGATCTGTAGCAGGCCACAATTTGCATTGCAGATTTGCCTGATGTTAGTTGCACACGGATGATCTCAGAGGTATCATGCTGCGCCATTAACCTGGAGGTGTGAGTATCCTTGATGAATATGGATACACCCCCTCCTTTTGTGTTTCAGTCCGTGTTCTGTGGCCGAAATGTGTGGTATGAGTTGTATCCCAGTAGTGCTGGAGTGCTCTCTGAAGCCTTGAATCAGGTTTCGGTTACTGCACAGATGTCGACATTCTCCATACTTAGGAGTGCTTTGAGCGCATGCATTTTGAAATTTAAACTCCTGGCGTTGAGTTGCATAGCCCTCATTTTCTTACTTGTGCTGTTTACAGTGGTGGGTTTGAATTTTGAGCCTTGCCTAAAAAAGGCACTATGGGGGCAGCAAGAACCTTGGCCAGTACTCGAAAGCCAAGGAGTGACAGGTGCAAGCCATCTCTTGTGAAGCAACGCGGCTTGTCGAGCATGTCATCCCAGGCTGACAGACACTGGATCCCCTTTGAATGACACCAGAAGCTTAGCCAATTGTTGAAATTGATCATTTTCTCTTTATACTGAGGTATCATTCTTGGTGAGGGCAGGATGCTACTCAGGGTCAGGGTCATACCCGCCTGGGCTACATGATCAGAGAGCTCTTCCATGTTTCTTTTCATGTAGTCCAGGGAGGTACATCTGAGGTCATTCACACCAACATGAACAATGACAGAGTCATATTTGTACTTGTTCTGGAGTGACCTGAGTGCTTGTGTTATGTGGAGGATTCTGGCTCCTGATAGGCAGCTAACAGTAACCTTCTCCTTGTCCAGCTTAGTGAGTGGGGTGTCAGTGTGCCTGACTATTGAGTCACCTATTACTAGTGTGTTAGCTATGTTATTTCGCCTTAAAGGCTGTGATTGTGCAGCACACTGATTTTGTATTTTATGTGTTGTCTGGTTTGTGATGGGAGGTGCAGGTTTTGTGGGTGTCCGCTTTGCAGCTCTCTGATGCTTTTTGCAGGTTTTTATTTAGAGCCTTAGAGTATGATTTCATGTATTTATGTGTATTTTTTGCCAGTGCTGTTTTAGTAGGTCTGTGTGAGGCTGGAGGTGTGGTGCAAGTGTTAACCTTCTCCTCATGACTGTCTGTTCCAGTCTTGGGTGGAGAGACATTAACCTCCAGTTTGGCTGTATAATTGCATCTCTTGCATATGTTAGTGCTTTGTGGTAGGAGGAGAGGACTATCTGTGTACATGAGGCAGTTGTAACATTGCCTCAGGATACCCAGATTCACCAGCTGGACTGGAGAGTACACCTGAAGTTGCCCTTTGGTCATGCCTGAATAGTAGGGTGAGCTGATTAGTCGCTTGGTTGGTGAGGGGTGGATAAAGAGCCTTGCCCTGCTGGGCAGTCAAGTGTCAGGGTATATTAGTGCTTGCTATTAGGTCTGAGCAAGTGCTGGACTGTAGGATGCTTTTTGAGTGCTTAGGTTGAAAGTTAGACTAGTTTCAAGTGAAAAACTGAAGAGGAGACTTAGTGGAGCCGGGAATAATTTAACCCTAGCTTACCATTGCTGCCCGCTGCACAAAACCGTTCAAACGCGTTTTTTAAACTACTAACTTCTGGGCTGGAACCACTCCTCCAAGGACAGATGGCT
Source organism: Protopterus annectens (assembly GCF_019279795.1). Taxonomy (NCBI): domain Eukaryota; kingdom Metazoa; phylum Chordata; order Ceratodontiformes; family Protopteridae; genus Protopterus; species Protopterus annectens. The sequence goes on along the minus strand of NC_056737.1, from coordinate 1,081,116,619 downwards.
GCTCAAAGTTCCCCTCTCTCACAGGTGAACAGAGAAATTTCCCTCTATCCAAGTAAGGTATGGGCAACTCAGAAACTTGTAACACAGCTCTGAATTCAGCACAAGCCTGAAAAGTGTACTATACTGGCTTAGAAAGGCAGGAAACAAAACATTTTTTTTTGAAAAGATAAGGCAAAAACAGTAAAAAGTACACTTAAAACAGCTTTAAACGACTACAAGCGATCAGAAAAGGCTATCACACTTTAGTGTGTAGCCTACAAAAGTTAAACAATTTATTTAAACAAAAAACAACTTTTTAAAAGTGCAGGCAGTCAAATAAGTACAATATGTGAAAAAAACAAGCTTTTAAATCACAATAAGTGCTGGAAAAATCAGCGTTTAGGTGGAAAACAGTTAAGTACAGCATGAAAATACAGAAAACTGATACTCAATCACTCCAAAGTCTCTCTTTTAAGCTAGAAGGCTTGTATCAGTTTAAGGCTTTCTAGTGCTTTTCAGTAGGTTAGTTACAGGAAAGATGGGAAACATGCGCAGATGTGGTCTTTTAAACCAGAAAGTTGAAAGAGATGGACAACTTCCCAAATGATCAATATACTACAATTCCTGGGCCAAGAACCACTCCTCTTGTGGTAGACAGGCTACCTAGTACTTACCACTCCCACTGATAAGCTAGAAGGCTGCACTCCAACACAAAGGCTTGGGGGGCTCAGAAGCTTACAAACAGTCCTGGATACAGCAAATCTGTACCTGGACTAGACTAGTTACGGGAAAGGTGGGAATCAAGTGCAAACACGGGTTTTAAAACCAAAAAGTTGAAAGAGATGGGAAAAAACTGCCCAAACGGCCAGTAGCTACAATTTCTGGGCCAGGAACCACTCCTCTTGTGGTAGATAGGCTACCTAATGCTTACCACTCTCACTGATAAGCTAGAAGGCTTCCCTCCAACACAGAAAGGCTTGGGGGGCTCAGAAGCTTACAGCAAATCTGTACCTGGACTAGACTAGTTACAGGAAAGGTGGGGAACAAGCACAAATGCAGGCTTTTAAGCCAGCAAGTTGAAAGAGATGGAAAACTGCCTAAACGGCCAATAAACTACAATTTATGGGCCAAAACCCACTCTTCCCATGGTAGATAGGTGACCTGATGCTTACCACGTCCACTGGTAAGCTAAAAGGCTTCCCTCCAACACAGAAAAGCTTGGGGGGGGGGCTCAGAAGCTTACAAAGAGTCCTGGATACAGCAAATCTGTACCTGGATTAGACTAGTAACAGGAAAGGCAGGAAACAAGCACAAACACAGGCTTTTAAATCAGAAGGTTGAAAGAGATGGAAGAGCTTCCCAAACGGCCAATAAACTGTAATTTCTGGGCCAGAAACCTCTCCTCCTGTGGTAGATAGGCTACCTAGTGCTTACCACTCCCACTGATAAGCTAGAAGGCTTCCCTCCAACACAGAAAGACTTGGGGGGGCTCAGGAGCTTACAGACTTGCTGTATCCAGGACTGTTTGTATCTGGAATACACAAGTTACAGGAAAGGCAGGAAACAAGCTAGGAATTTTATTATATTTTTTTTTTTACAGAAAAGCAGCTAAAATAGCAGTAAATACAATTCAAATGCAGGGCAGGCTAGCACACGTGTATCAATATTATGGCAAATACAGTTTAATTAAATGCAATTAAATTAACAAATGACTAAAAAACAAGTGCAGAAGGCATTCAATTAGAAGGCTACTAACAAGCAGTAATAAGTGCAGAGTAAGAACAACTGAACATATAGCACGCAGAACAGCAACTAAGACAGTTACAGTAAGAGCAGCTGAATATATATATATATATCTATATCTATATCTATATCTATATATATATATATATATATATATATATGAGGGAGGAAACACAGCAGGATTAAGAGGCTACAGGAGTTGTCCTTCTCAAATGCTCTCTTTGTACACAGTAGGAGTGCCTGAAATCAGAATATGATCTCACTGCACTCAGTTGAGTGAGCAAATGAGATAGGCCCAGAAGGAGTATCCAAATACAAACTTACAAGAGGGGTGGGCAGTTTCAAAGCCACCAAGATTAACACCAACACAAGAACAGGGAGGGTGAGTGGGTGGGAGAAACACAGTGGAGACAACAAGAGACAGAACCAATACAGCACCACTATAAATAATAGGCAAGTGTATAAATACAGCACAGTGCAAATTAAGTTGCAAAAAGTGTACTTATCAGTTTGAAATAGGTTCCAATTCTGCAGCTCACAGCAAATCTATCAGCTTTCCAGCAGTTCACAGAAATGCAGTCTGTATTGCAATTACAGCAAGATACACCTCAGGCAATGACTAACAGCTAGGATATGGGCTGGCTCAACAACCCCCTCCCTGAAACTAGCCTGAGCTACCCTGAGAAAAACTGGTAACTATATTCCATCAAGTCCAAGCCATTAGATTACCCATTTTGTCAAATATGTATAAACGCTCTCAAGTTGTGAGACTGTTGAGTAGGCTGTATTAAGTAAGGGGGTACATAGGGGTGAAGTCCACTGCATACGGACAGCTTGCTCACCCACTTAACTAAGGCCAAACAATTGAACTGTCTCTTATTTTACATTTTTGAGAAAGGACTCCATCAGTATAATGGGTATAGAAAAATGTAGCATATTTCATGTTGTTCAGCCTGCCTGTTTATTGATTATTTTGTTTGTTTTATGTGGCATTTTTAAATTTGCCATACTGAGGATTTAATAACACAACTTCATTTGATGTGATATGTCAGACTGTGATGCATAAACTGCTCTGTCTGAACCACTTAAATTTATATAATTAGCAATTCATTAAGTTATCATTCTTTCATCAGTGGTTTCTGTAACTAGCCACTTGGTGGTGTAAAAATTTGCTATACATGATTCGGTCATGTTGACTAATGGAACCAAATATGGGCATGGGTATTTGCTGGTGATAAGTGGGTTGAGGACCTGGCCTATTCCAACCTATGTCAGAGACCTATGCTAACATTCACCCCTGTCACCGTTAGCATGGGTCTCCGGCCTATTCAAACTTACGTCTGAGACCCATGCTAACAGCTGGAGGAGTGAATGTGCTCCTATTGGGCAATGTGTGCCTGCCATCAAGCTCAGCAGCCCTGAGTCAATAACCTACTGGCTGGCCACTTTCCATTTGCCCAGCCTAGGTTACCAGGGATAGCTCTGTTGAGCGAACGCTGAACATAGAACCAATCAATGTGCAAGAAATTAACTAAGAATTGCAAGACTTAATGTAAGTTTACTGACAGGATGCAGGTGGGAAATGAACAACATAATGGTAAGCAGGAGGCTGGACAGCCTATGTATCCAGGAGACAACATAAAGTGCAGCAAAGCCACTTAGCTTGGAATGCAGAGTCTAGTACTCAAGAGAAGGACAGACTAGAAATGGGGTGGGAATTGTGTTGAGGGAGAGGCTTCATAAGACAGTGAGTGATGTCATCAGAAAAAGTGACAGACTCATAGCAATCAGACTCCAGTGTAATGACAGGGCAGTATTCATAATCTCAGCCTGAGCCCCACAACAGGCTTGTGATAGTGAGGAAGAGAATGCATCCAAACAGCAGTTCCGTGATTTACTAGAAAAAGCAGGACAAGAGGAATTAGTGTTGATAATGGGTGACCTAAATGCACCCATTGGGACAGACAGAACAGGATATGAGGACAACATGGATCCACATGGGTGGAGCAACAGGAATAAAGAAGGAGAAGCCATCCTAGAGTTCTGTCTGGCAAAAGGCTTGATGGTGGTCAACACATGGTTCAGCAAGAGAGACAGCGTCACAGGATACCATACAAGAGTGGCCAATATGCAAGAAAGGTACACTTCCTATTAGTATGGAAAGGGCAGTGGGGTAGAATCAGTGATTGTAAAGCCAGCACCTGTGAAACAGTCAGTCCATAGCATAAACCACGAGTTGCCACCATCAGCAGCAAACAGTGGTCAGAGAAGGCTCTAAGGTCAACAGAAACTGGTCTGAAGACCTGGATGTTGACTGGAGAGAAATAACAGGAGTTCAAGGAATTACTCAGGACTCTAGCACCTCAGGAAGAAGAGGAAATAGGTAGAGTTGAAGAGGAATAGTAGTGATGCAAAACGGCATGTGTGGGGACTATAGAACAGATAGGTGGCCAAGCCAGGTATAGGTTCATAGGTTCATAGGTAAGTACTAGGCTATCTGCCCAAGGGCATTTATAAGCCTACCCAGAATGTGTTGGCTTTCGCCACCCCCTAAGATTAATTCCCTGTGCCTCTGTCCAGCAGAGCCATTAGTTCCCTGCATCCATGTGTATGGAAATAAGGTACATAAGGAAAGCTAGTGGTGGAATGCAGAAGTCCAGGAATCTATCAAAACAAAGGAGTGCAGGAAAAACTGTGAGATAGTCTGTTTGTTAGCTGGGTCTATTATGTCTAAGAGAGAGTTGCAATAGCAAAGAACAGGGCATCAGAGGGACTCTATCAGCTTGTGGAAAGTGGCTCATTAGATGACACAAGGCAAAGACAGAAAGATAAATAAAATAGTCAGACACCCCTCATAAGGGACTGCAGCAGCAACCTGCTGAACAGTCCACTGGATATCAAAGGCAGATGGAAGGTGTACTTCCAGCAGCTTCTGAATGAGTAAAACCCCAGAGAAGCTCTACTGCCCCAGACATAGCCTAAGATGAAAGAAAGGGTGAAGCCCACCCTAGAAGAAGTAAGAACAGCACTAAGGAAAATGAAGTTATGGAAAGGAGCAGACTCAGATGATGTTGCAGTAGATATGATCAAGATGTTGGGTGAGACAGAAGAGTTGGCTTCTGAGGGTCCTCGTGGCAATATGGAGAAAAAGATATATCCCAGATGATTGGAAACTAAGTACACTAGTGCCAGTGAAGAAGAATAAAGGTGGACATTCACAACTGTGGGCAGTATAGAGGTATCAAGCTCCTGTCATACTGCATGAAAGTTCTAGATAAGGTGATTAATAAACAAATATGTAGAGTAGTAGAAAGTAAGATGGGAGATGAGAAGTTCAGATTCAGATCAGGATGCATCACAACCAGTTCATTGTTTGCAGTGAGACAGACAGTTGAGAAGTTAGAAATGAGGAAAGAATCCAGCTGGGCATTCCTAAACTTACAGAAAGCATGTGACAGGTCCCAAGAAAGCTGATTTGGGCAGTCCTGCTGTGGTTCAAAGTCCGAGAAATATTGGTAGAATTAGTGTGGGCTATGTCCAAGGTTCCACTGACTCACATATGAACAGTGGTTGGTCTCACAGAGGGATACCAAGTAGAAGTGAGTGTGCCTCAATGTTCAGCTCTGAGCCCACTGCTGTTCATACTGGTGATAGACTACATTAGCAAACAGGTTGGAAGGGACAGATCAACTGAGTTGCTGTGTGCAGATAAAAGACACATGGGATGCTGTAATGGCAGCAAATAGTGGAATCAAGTCTGAATGAAGAGGTTAAAGCTAGAATCACATGGGGCTGCAACCATCTTGCACAAATTGTCAGGGATAGTATTTGACAGGATAATTGTGAAGAAACCTTGGCAGTAAAGGCAAAGCATTTGAAGAAGCTTGAGGTGATGGAGATTAAGTGCCTGGGAAGAGTGGTAGAATGCACTGTGGGACAGATGAAGAAATGAGGGCATAAGAGCAGAAGTCAAAGTAGCTCTGATTGCAGAGAAGGTTAAAGAGAACAGATTACACTGGCTCGGACACATGCAGAAAAGCAGAAGACAATCTGGTGAAAAATATTTGGAACAGACAAAAAGTAGACAAGACGACACAAGGGCATCCAGTAATGAGATGGATGGATTGTGTGAGAGAAGACCTGAGACAGTCAGCTATGATTGTTGGAGGTAGGATAGTGGCATTAAAGAGAGCAGCAATTGACAGAATATCCTGACCCCTTGCAGAAAATGGGAAAAAGGGAGTTGATGATGATCATCATAATGATTTTGATGATGATGATCATTATAATGATTTTGATGGTGATGATCATAATGATTTTGATGGTGATGATGATGATGATCATAATGATTTTGATGGTGATGATGATCATAATGATTTTGATGGTGATGATGATCATCATGATCATCATGATTTTGATGGTGATGATGATCATAATGATTTTGATGGTGATGATGATGATCATAATGATTTTGATGGTGATGATGATGATCATCATCATAATGATTTTGATGGTGATGATGATGATGATCATCATCATAATGATTTTGTGACTACAGGCTGACACCTTTTTACATGTCCAAAGTGGAGCATTATTACAAAAAACATGAGGTTTGTAGGGTAAACATTCTCACAATCATTGCAAAGGACTGAGTTTCAGTCTCTCATCAAAATAATGACTTAGTGCTGTATATTTCCAGTTGTTTTATTATTTCATGTCAGAATAATGTTTCAGATCCAGAATCTGAAATTGATAGAACATTTGCAGAAAGTTTAAAATATTTCTTGTCCTAAAAGTCAACTGGAAATGTTCCATTTTGTTATTTCTCAACCATTCAGGACTTAGCTGCCCAAACAGGGGCTGTATTGTAAAATAGGTATATGTGGTAACCCTTTTGTGGTTCTGATACACTTTTTTAGCTGTCTTGCAGTGAATGACAATTTTATTCCTCTGGAAACTCAGTACCATGATGTTTTTTTTTTCTTTTACTGAGGCACTTGTAGCGGAAGTATAGGAAGGTGGCTAATAAATGCATAGCTTCAGGAAGTTGCATTTCATGAAACAATGTTTCTAGAAACAATTTGACTAAACACCACATGGAAGCTAGAAACACAGCCACGGTGTCTAGTGTCTCTGTTGTTTAAGGAGCATCCCGGCAGACAACCAGGTATTACATGGTGTCAGAAATAACGAACTATATGTCCATAAGTCAATAAATGTATTTTTCATCAGTTTATATGTTTAGAAATACAGAAGTATATTTCACAGTAGAAAGATGTGTTAGCTATATCCACCAAGGCTGCTGTGGCTATCCTACTTGTGGACAAACGTGAACTGTCAAGCTTCGACTGCCTGAGCTTCAGTTCGCAGATGATTGGAGCTCCTCCATAGGACATTACTGTCAGCAAGTTGTGCTGGAAGTTATTCCCTTTTTGGGTAATTTCCCCCTTTTTAGGATAAGTGCAACCTCAGCGTTAGTACATATAAGTTTGGTGGGTATGGGGAGCTTTCCTCAGATCGGTTGGTACAGAGTGGCTTGCCCCCTTGCAAAAACACTTGAAAAATGTTTTTCAGCAAGATGTTTTCAGTGATTGCAGTTTGGGGATTCCAATCTTTTGTACATTTGCTTTCATCCACTCATAGTGGAAATTAATTTTGTAACTCTAAAGCAATTTGCCAGAAAACTGGAAGCTTTGCATTCAGAAATGTGCTTTGTTCCTTAGTCCAAGTGGAATAGCTGAAAACCCTGAAGAGGTACACTGTTCCATGTTTCTGCATGCCACTAGAAAGTAAACCTTGAAGGTATTTAATATTTTTACCTTTCTAGAAGAGGAGAAAGATGAAATAGCAGCAAATAAAATTAAGTTCAGGAATTACTACAAGCCTGAAAAGTAACTATTTATTCACCATTTGTTCCTTCCAAGGACACAAAATCCTACAGAAACTAGAGCTGCTTGTTTTACTGATTAAGAATAGGGTTGGACACTGAATTTAGTGAGTTATACGATTCATTAATAAGAAACAAATAGAATTTTCTTTTGGTTTAAGAAGCCATCAGACAAAGAAAAGGTTACTGGATGGGGGACAACCAACCTTATCAAAAACTGTGGACGTATGCAGATCACAAAATATCACAAGTACACAATAAAGGAATTATCTAAATAAATGGAAATATATAAAATAAGATGTGTGTCAAAAGAAATAGAAATGTACAAAATATGATGTGTGTCAAACAGAAGGTGACAATGAAAATGAAAAATAAATTGAGAATGCAGTGTAACAGTATTGGCAATGAGTTAAAGAACCAGAACGGTTGAAATCCAAACCTCATGTACTAAACTTGGTTATAAGGATGAAAGGAAGCCTTGGTCTGAATTTAAATAATTTATAGAAGTAATGGTACTGGCAACATTTAGTTTTAGAAACACTCAGGTGTAGACCCATGTTGCACAGCCAGTCTTGCAGGGAGTGGAAGGAGTGCTGTCATTTAAAGTTGGCATGTTCCAAGGAAGAGTCATTTGATATAATAGAAGAGCCATCCAGATAATGAACTAGCTTGGCTACTCCTCAGTGATGGACTGCATAACTCACATCAATGTTGAAAAGAAGAAGGCCCAGTACAGACTCCTGTGTTACATCTATGTGTCTGCTAGCAAGAACAAGAAGAAATGCTTTTGATGGCTTTCTCACTATTGTAAAAATAACCACAGAGCAACCTTTTGAAACTGAGAGTGATTCTGCCATGGTCCAGGACTTCTAGATCCATTCTGTAAGAGACTATGGCAAAGACCTTCGAGAGGTCTAGAAATATGGTGCCTACCATATGTTTAGATTCAAAGATATGCTTGAATAAATTCCACCAGGTCCTGGAGTGGAGTGCCTGTTCCATGCTACCATGTTGGTGTTTATTTATTATTTGCTATTTGATGACCAGGTGGTTGAAGTGGTCCATTGATCTTTTTCACTCATGACCTGGGAATGGAGCTAAGTTTTTAAACAAACAAGTTACATTAGCAGTATTTACATTATATTAAGTGTAAAAGGTACAGTGAGGGAGATTAATTTATCAGTATACAATGCATGCCAAGTCATAACAATGGTAAAATGAAATAGACTAACCATTATCCAAATAACAGTTACAAGAGGATGTAGTAAAAAGATATTATTCATGGCTTTTTTTTTTCATTTTTCACTGGATTTTTGGTTTTTGATTTCTTTAGGCAGGAGGTTTGATACTGCAGGTCACAGTCTGGAAAAAAAAAGTCTTTCACCCAGTGTAGATTTGAATGGAGGGCAAGCCAGGGAAAGGGGAGTTCTCTTTCTTGTGTGCTTTTAAGGTCATAGACGTTTTCTTGAAAAGGAAGTTTACTTTTCAGAGGGGGAGAATGACCTTGTTTTTAGGACTTTAAAATCAGTGTGCCCAGGAAACATAATAATTGAAATACTAAGAGCCAACTGGCAATTTACAACTAACAACTGAAGATTCAGCTAATAGCATGAATCGATGTATTTTGTTTTCAGCTATTTGTATTTTATGGATAGTCTTTGCTGAGTGCAAGACAAGAAAATGTAGACCATATTCAAGTTTAGGTATTACATATTTTTGGGAATAGCTAAGCAGGCTTTTGGTGAAAGAAGGTGAACAATCTTGTAACAGTTTCAGTAGGATGATGATTTTGTTGTCAAGAATATCTGCATGTGTTATAAAGGAATGAGAATTGTCCAGAATAAGCCCTAGGTATATCTGTTCTTTGACATCAAGAATAGTGTTACTACTTAGATCTGCAATGGGAATTGTAAGAGGTAATTCCTTTGGGGTTGAGAATACACAGTGTTAGTCTTCTTGAGTTAATTAGGAACTTATTGTAGTTGGATCAGTTGCATAGTTGGGTAAAGTCTTCTTGCAGTTTGTTTTCAAATTTAATATGGCTGCTGGTAGATTGTAAGAAAAGTATATTTTCTGTATACATAACCTGGTTAAGCTTTGGAAATTCAGAGGAAAGGTGATTGGGAAACAGGGAGAATAGAATGGGCCCAAGTACAGAACCTTGAGAAACTCCTATGTTCAGAATCCCTATAGAGGAAACTGTTATTATAACAAATTATGAAGGATATATACTGTAGATAACTTTGAAATCAGTTTTAAATAATGCTGTACATATTAAGCAAAGCACTACACACAGACGACATGTTGACTAGAACACATTTACCAGAAAAGTATGAAGACTTACTAGAAAAAGAAAAAGAAATAGAAATGTGTTGGGTAATAGTTTAGTTACCAATGAAATAAAACTCATAACAGAATTCTAGAGATGTACTGACACCGATTTAAAAATGCAGTTAGTGAAAAAAGTTAACAGTGGAAGGTTGGGCTGAGCAAAAAATCATTGGTAAGGAAAGAAATTCAATCTTATTTTTTTTTAAAGGTGAAATGTGTTGTATACAAGGTTTACTAGTCAAAGATTAGAAAATCACAGCTCTCCATCAACTGAGAATAAAATACTTGAGACAATATATGAATAACATCTGGAAATAGTAAATTGCAAATAAACAGCGAGAGACACAAACACTGGGTAGGAATGTTGGTTGAGCTAGAACAAGGCATGTAGAACTATATGTAATTTATCATAAAAATAACTGAAAGTAAGAGATGGTAGCACACCCAGTGCCAGATCATCAAGGGACTCAAGTTTGCACAGTTGTCTTTAATTTTAAAGAAGCCAGACACTTTTACATGTCTATATTATTGTTCTGATTTTCCTGAAATAAATAAATTGACAGACACAACAAGCACAAGTGTGATTAATATTTTAAAGCATATATTTTCAAATAGATACCTGATGTTGTTACATTTGATAGCAGTCCAGATTGTAGAAATCAGGAGTGTAGATGATTTGTGCATGTCTGGAAGCCCAGACATATAACAAACAGGAAAAACACTCTATCGGCAGTAAAAAGGACAAGTGACAACTACTATCCAAACAGTGAAACATCTCATAAGAAAAGCAGTATCAGTGTTTACGAGGATTGTCATCTTGCAGTTTTAGAATAAAGGAATGGTCCATTTTAGGGATTCAGTCTCTGTCCATCTCAGCTATTAATGAACAGAAGGTTAAAAAGCAAATTATTTAGTTCAAGCTAAAGTATTAATGATTAAAAATCAATTCAAAGTAAATGAAATGTAGCAAACAAAAAAATAACAAAGACAGAAATAGTATTTTGACAGAAGCCATGGAAGGCTACCATATTTGCAAGCTAGAAACAAGGCAACAATAAAAAGCCATGGAATAGTTTGCAGCTTGAAGATGAAGTATTTGGTAAAACAGCAAAGTCAAGATCCCTTGTGATTCATGAAAGAAATGGGAAGGTGTAGAGGAATGACAAGACATTTCTGTAAGGCAAATATATTGAATTTCAAAAAAGTGATGCATCCTGAAAGACCACAGTCAGTACTGTTAAATGAAAAATTAAGCCTTTCAGAACTGTGGTTGCTAAGAATTGCAGAAAGAGGCTCTTCTATTTGTGCATCCAAGATGAGTTGTAGATGAGCAAGATCTGTCCCAAAAGAATATATAATACCCAGACAGAACAGCCTTATGAAATTCTGCAGAACTGGAAGACCACAGAAGTTACCAGAGATGTATATGGATAGTTCTAATAATACCAAAGACAGAAAAGTTACATTTACTAACAGTGTTTTTTGAAAGCACAAAAAGATCTTGTTTGATGTAAAAGCCTGTGACGTGGTTATTATGAAATTAGATGTAATTTTTAAAATGATCAATGAAAGTAATGCATGCTGCATAATCAAATTCATATACAATTAGGTATATTTTATAAGTATAAAAGTTGGTGTTCACATTATGAAGTACATAGATCTGAATATATTAATACCCAGCTGCAAGACATTGCAGGTCATATGGTGTACTTTCTAGAAATAGTTTGATGCTAGAAACACAGCCACATTGTTTCTGTTGTCTAAATGGTGAGTATCAACCAAATATTAGTCTTGTAAACTACTGAAGGTGTTTTTAATTCATGTTAGTTTACTCTTCATCCATCAGACTAGGAGGAAAGGTTATGATGTAAAGCATAGAAGCAAAAATAATCTTCTACAATCCCCCTGACAGAAAAATTGACTGAAGATGTACTCTTGCAAGCCTGGTGGTGATGCAAATGGGCACCCGTTTTGTGTATATTATCAGCTCTCATGGTCAAGTCAGAGTCCATTGTTCGGGGTATACTATATAACATTCGGGGTATACTATATAACAATCTGCACACTTTTCATCGTACCTGTTTTTTTAAGACCTCTTAACCTTGTAATGAAAATTGTCATTTTTATTCATGAAAGATACTCCATAAAAGTCTGCTAATCTTAAAATTTTACAAAGTGAAAAATGTTTTTTTTAATTTTATTTTTATGTCACAGTACTGTCAAAGAACATATTATAGGGCGGGCTGAATAACTAGTTTTGCATGCAAAGTAGCATTTCTACAATGCCAGTCACATCAAGTTGTAGAATCACAGAATCATAAAATGTACAAGACAACCAGGCCACATGGCCATTTTTGCCTTTTCGATTCCCATCCTTAGAACGTACCTCTTTTTCAAGACATGATAGGCCAGCCATATCTGGAGTGAATTAATGATTATCCATCCAGTTGTCTAATTCCTTCTTAAAGGAAGATAGCGTGTCACAGTACTTGATATGGAGAGGAAGTTAACTCCAGAGAAAGGGTAGTCACTGCATGACAAATCTGTATTTCCACCATGACTTATTTGTTGAAGCTGGTTCTAGTGTTCACAGCACTGTTTGATTTGTTGAGAAATATGAGGTCTTATGGACTGCTGGATTCTTAATAAGCCAGAAAATAAGGCACAGATTGCCACTAAGGATTCAATAGGACACTGAACACAGGGACAAGGTCTCTAGTCTCTTTGGGTCTATATTAGATCAGCAAATGCTTAAACAAGTGAACACTGATTGATCGACCTTATTTAAGCAAATGTTCAAAATATCGAAGCAACAGAAACCCAAATTTTTTTTCCTAGGGAAAGAATTAGGTTGCCTGTTTCTCTTGCTTTGGTATTTTCAGTGCTGTGGTGGAAAGTTATGGGTCAGATTCAGGTTAATGTGCGATTGTGTCGATGTGAGTGTTAGGGTGGGTTAGGTGAGTTAGGGTTAGGGCTCGAGTTAGGTATGTGTGCGATTGTGTGGATGTCAGGGTTAGGGTTGGTTTAGGTGAGTTAGGGTTAGGGAGCGGGTGAGGTGAGTGTGCGATAGTGACAGACCTTAGGGTTAGGGTTTGGGTTAAGGTAAGTGGATAGTTAGTGGTGTGTGCATAGTTTAGTGTAGGGTTAGGTGTCAGATTTTAGGTGTATGCATGTGGATTTCTGTTTGTTTGGTGTGCTTGTGTTGTGTGTATGTGTTTTGGATCAGCGATTTTTTTCCCTAGGAAAAAAAATCGCTGATCTGACAGTTCGAGATTGTAAGCTTTCACTTACATAAGATCGATCAATCAGCGTTCGCTTTTTTAAGCGTTCGCTGATCTAATATAGACCCGTCTCTCTTGATAGTTCAGGTCCTTTATTTCCATGATCTTTTTTGTCAGGAACCTTTGTGGTCTGTCTAATTGCTTGATATGCTTAGTAAGATACATCCAAAAGGAAGCATTATATTCTTTGGTAGGCCTGATCAGTGCAGAATGCAGAGGAAGTCAGGATTTCTTTGGACTGAAAGGAAATACCTTTTATGATCAACAGAGCCAGATAGAAAGATTTCCTAACCATTGTTGCAACATGATGGTCAAAAGATTGGGAGTTATTTACCTATGTTCAAAAGTCTCTCAAAACACCGAAGCAACAATATTGCATTTTTAGCATTTAGTTTTAGTCCCTTTTCTGCATACCAGCTAGTAACACGGGTAAGTTCACTTTGCAGCATCTGCATATTAGAAGGGGATTCATGTATAGCACCCAGTTTGCAATCATCCACAAACTTGGCTAGCCAGAGTTTCTGATTTTTGATTTGGGGAGGTAGATACCAAATAGCAAAGATCCCAGTACAGAACCTTGTGGTACCCGACTAGTTATCTTCATGTCCTCTGAGGACATGCCCGCTACCCTCAAAGAGCGTATTCTGTCTTTTAGCTAATTTACTCTCCTTCTAACTACATAGGGATCAATTTGTAATGTTAGCATATGTTATATCACCAAATAATTTGGCAAGGTCAAAGTATACTGTATGGACAGAGTGACCACTGTCCATGGCTTGCATTATCCTCTCAAGAAAATTTACCAGATTCCTCAGACAGGATCTACCTCTAACAAAGCCAAACTGCTCAGAGTCAAGCCTTATAAGATATTTATATTGTAGTTTATTAGGTCACTTATGACCTGTTCCAGGCCTTGCAGATGAGTCTTTTCAGGCTGATGGGTCTATAACTCCTGGGGCCAATCTTGTGAAAAGGCATCACAAGTGCTGTTCATCAAACTGTGGGGCCAAAGCCAGTGAATAAGATCAGGATGAAGTTTTAGGAGTGGCCCCCCAGCACCTGTTTAATGTTGCTCAGTCAGTAGCCTGGTACGTTATCAGATCCAATTGAAGGGTTATTTATTTATATTTTTTTGGAAGTGCTTTCAACAAGTGTTCTTTTGTGACAATAGAGAATTTAAGGTTCTTAGTTATATGTGAGTTCAGGTTATTCAGTATATGTGAGTTTGTACAGATGTTTCTGTGCAGACATTAACACTGAATGTGTTTGCCAGTGTACTTGCAATTTTCACTGGATCAGAGTAGGTAGTTCCATTCTGAATGTATTCAGAAACTGCTTTTTCTTGTTATTTTTAATTGTTTTTATTGAGTTTTGTATCTCAATGATGGTTGCTTTATTACACTATGTGACAGTAATGCTGACTTCTTCCATATTACCCTTAATTATACCACACTGTTTTACAAACCGGCATATCTTAATTCCTGCTCCTATCGCCTGGCACATTTATTCCCAACCTCTTAATGATTGTCATCACTCTTCACTTTGTCTAGTTTTCTCTTTGTCTTACATACACTATCCATTTCCCCTAGTTCTACTCACCTTCACATACACTTTTTTGATTGTTACATATTGTATAAAATAATAACAGTGATTTTTATTGCCCCTGCGTTACAATGCTGGGTGGGTTATAGTTCCCCCAGTGTGGGCTGTCTACATGGCAAAACTGTTCCATGAGCAATAAGGAAATACAACTAAGAGTTGATTGACTACACACACACACACGCACACACACACACACACACACACACACACACACACACACACACACAAACGCATGCACACACACGCGCACACACATGCGCACACGCATACACAAGCATGCAACACACACACACACGCACAGACACGCGCACACGCACACATACGCACACACACACACACACACAAACGCACACAACACACGCACACACACACACACACACACACACACACACACACACACACACACACACACACACACACACACACACACACACACACACACACACACACACACACACACACACCGTCTCTGCATATGAATGCATCCAGCTGCCCTAGCCTTGCACATTAGAAGCAGTAGTTGCTTGAAGAAAAAAAGTAGCATTTCTGCCAGTTTTATATCAGTCAGATTTGTTTCATTATACCAATTTGGAATACAAATCAAAGTGCGTTTGCAGTGGAACAGTGCAATTTCTTTTTTTTAACAAGTGCAGTCATAAATTTTTGAAAATAACTTATTTTATAGAGCAGAAACCACTCTGTCATTGATGAAGAATATATCTTTTTTTTAAGTAGTCTGGGACCTGTTCTTGTTAAGTATATGTATATTGTTTTTTGGGTGTCAGTGTTCAGTCACTTGATATGTGCTTTTTATGGGCTTCCAGTGTCTGAAGACAAATCTTACTTTTAGTGTCATGCTTAATTCTTCATGCAAATATAAGGAAGCAGTTTTAGGTTCCATGTTGTTAAAAATAATTTATTTTCTGAAAAAAGTCATATTAATGTTTCTTTATTATTTTATGAGAATATGGCGTTAACTAATGATTTTACTCTTTGATGCTTTTATTTTATTTTATTTTATTTTCTAGCTGTATAAATGAACTGGTCATCTTTTGACCATTTGCAGTCATGACCCCAGGTCACAAAGGCAGAAACTGATGCAACATATATGGACAATTTGGTATAATCAATCAACCAGGATATTGTGGACAGGGTAGGGGATATTAGAGTAACTGTAGAAAACAAAATAAAAAACACAGACCCAGGGAGAGCATGCAACGCTCTTCACAGATAGTGACTTGAGGTCAGAATTAAAGCCCATAGAACGTATCGCTAAAGTACTGTGCTGATAATTTTCCACCATGTTCAGTTGCCAGATCAATCTCCCAGGTGCTTTCAGGTTTTCTAATGGTTCACAGATTAGAAAATGATCTTTCTTGACAAATATCTTGTATTTTTATTTTGTGTGCTGCTCTGTCAGCGGTTTCTGGAGATACTGCAGAAACAGAGAAAGTGCCATGCATAAGCCTGATAGTGCAAACACAGCTTTTAACAATGAACTATATTCTACTTTCATGTTTTTACCAGTTCAACCACAAAATAATTCAGGTAGAAACATGCTGAGGTCGATACCCCTCTAAAGGGAATGGAATCTGATTATCAGAAGCGTGCTAAATAAATACTAGAAATAAATTCCAATAAGGCTGATAGGTCTGTTGCATTTCCCTTGTTGTAGGATTATTGTGTCTCAACCTTGGCATTTCCCAACTTGACAAAAGGCAGTGATTCTAATTGTGGATGTTATGATTATCAGTTGAAAACATTTGAGAGGTATGTTCAGACATACAGCTTCTTCTTTTTTGTTGTTGTTCCTTGATGACACCCATAACATTGAAGAAAGAACATGATGACCTATGCAAAATCACCCATATAGACAAACATGAATATTATCGGCATGTACAAATTCCATACTAGCCACCTGTTTGCAGTTTCTTGTGAATTGCCGTGTCAGCATAGTGCAGTACTGTGATAGTTTTGTATTTAAATCAACACTTAATCAGCACTCCAGAAACTTGAACATTGATAAGACTGGAAAGCAGAGCTTGTGCTTTTGGGATTTGTTCCACGGAATTTTGTAGAGTGGTATGAATCTCATTTTACAAGTTTCACCACATGGATATGTGTCCAGTTGCAGCCACCCAGTGTCTATCTTTGCATGAAGCTTTTAGCATTGCTCCTATCTCTGCTATATGCTAAGCACCACAGAGCATGGCAGGAACCTTACTCTAAACCACAGTTTATTGATCCCACATTAATTGCAATGTTACTGCAGAATACTGGCAATAAGTATAAAAGTGACTTGCACTGATTTCATATTCTGTATGTCTTTATATTACAATTTGCCTGTTGATGTACAAGTAAAATAACATTACCCAATTTCTGAGAAACATTATCTGAAGTTAGTTGTGTACCAGTTCCTAATTATTTTGTTACTAAAACAAACTAGAAAACAGTATGCATTTCAGTTTTCTGAATAATGGAAGTGTGATGCAACCAGCATTTGACAGGGCAAGAGGAAAATAAGAAATGCCTAGTAAGAGAGAGGAACACTGTACAAGGACTGTGAAAGGACATATTTTCAAATGAGACACTGCTTAATGGAAATTAATTAATAAGAATTAACTTTTGATATATGTTAAGATTATTTGAAGGGTTACCTTACTGTATATAGTTTAGCTCACTCTATAAGCATGTAGGTTGTATCTTCCAAGAGTAAAAATTCCTTCACTTTCCTGCTTTTAAGCTGACAGAATCATTCTATCCTTGATGTCTCTACAGCTTTGTAACAGTTTATGAATAAAAATCCTGTCTGTGTCTTATCTACCAGTATCACTACTGAGTCAGTAATTTATTACAAACAGGTAAGTCAATGAGCCAGTTTTTTATTACAAACAGGTGATTGCTAGTAACACTTTTCTGAACTTACAGCCAAGAGCAAGACTGAAACCCACAGACATCAGACTAGTTTATTGAGCTATAACAAGCATCTTTAGACAGCATCCACTTTTTCCCTTTCATTATTAGGCTTCTCCAAAAGGGTTGCCAGATTATCCAGTCTGACCACAAGGAAATTCTTTTTCTCATTATAATATAAAGTCATTGTTATTAATTGTTGAGTCTGTAGAGCTTTTCATCTAAGGACACCCTGTAAGTCCCCTCATTCCAACCTGTTCAGTGCTCATGATGAGTGTGTTTCAGGGCTTTCTGCATTATCATATTCCTTTTTGCTGGATGACCTTCATCACAAAGCACATGCTAGTACCCTTGTAGTTGTCTGGATCATTAACGAGCCACGGCCCAAAGGTGACATCCCCTCCCGTGGAACAAATCTGTCATCTTATTTACATGGGTGGATGCAAAATTGTGGTCAACACCCAACGATCCATATGCTTCCTATTTTTTTAAACCAAATTACTTGAAAAGGTGTTCCATTGACAAATGTTTCCTTTCTTAAGAGTTCCAAGCTTCACTCTCAAGCTGTGTTTTAAGGATTGTAAAACATATTTTGGCCATTTCTGAAGTGTCATTTGTATGCAGCAGATGCTGTGAAGAATTTACAAACTTAATTTTGTGCAATACCAAAATCTGGCAGAGGTAGAACACCTCCCTGTCCTATGGGAAATGAGTTTGAGAGTGGATTTGCGTATGCAAATAACTTTTTCCCACTAATTGTTCATGGTGCCTGTTGGTTATCACCCCCTCCTTGGCCATTTGGCCCACTCATTCCCCATTACAGTTCTGAAGGCTGCCAGCCTAGCCAGATAGAATTTTATTGGTAATTCTGTCATCTGTAAATATTAATGTAAACCACAGGCTTGTTGTCTTAAATGGTAAAAACAGTGTTACATGTAGAACTGGAAAATAATGTAACAACAGTGCACTCTGCTGTAAGGAAGCTAAGTCAAGCATTTTATGACTATCTTTGATTTTTTAAGTTGGCTCTGGCCTGTCTAGGTGAAGGAATTATTGTTATTGTTTTAAGGCCCGAGTTAATGGCCAGAATTTGCTTGCATAAATGTTCTTTATGGCTTTGCTTCCTGACCTGGTGTGAGCTTACTAAAGAATGTAAATGTAGTTTCTGTTAGTCTGGGAACCCATGAAAGTGTGAAGAATTTTGTAATGTGAACCAAGAATGTGATTTTAAAAACAGAGAGAATCAGAGAGCATTAAACATTTTTGTCTTGACCATCCAACTCATCAGCACTCTGCCTTTGCTCTATATGTAAGTTTATCTTAGACTTGTGTTTTATCTTATAAATAGCTAGAAATTAGAAAGATTAGACTAAGTGTTTTTCTGTGATGTCAGAACTGTACAACTGAATTATTTTAAGTATTTATTTGTGATCTCTGAACTCTTAACTAGCACTGTGTAGTAAGAAGTATTGTCTTGTGTTTTTATTATTTATTATTAAATATTTAAAAACCTTTCAACTGTGGCTGTTTTGTGTAGAGATAAGTTACACTCTAAGAGTACATTGCATGTATATAGTGATCCTGTACCAAGTCACTCTAATAGGCCTTGACTGTTTAGTTATACTACCAATTGGATAATAATATTGCACAGTAATAATTGGACACCCTTTTAAGGGCCTTTGAGTAGCTGATAAATTTTAGCTGGGTGGTGACAGTGATTTCTACAGTATAGTCTGTGTAAAAGGGGCACAGTTGTAGTACCTGGGCCAGCCTTTCCTAGGAGTGTCTGTGTGGTTGTAAAAACTTATTTCAAAGTGTGTGTGTGTGTGTGTGTGTGTGTGTGTGTGTGTGTGTGTGTGTGTGTGTGTGTGTGTGTGTGTGTGTGTGTGTCAGCTACTTGGGCAGGGACACAAAGCACTGGTTGGACAGAGAGGGTGATGGAGGTTTTAGCTTGCCCACTAGGCTGAGATCTGGACCCTGTAGCTTTGCCAGTGGGGAGTCTTATTGGGGACCTGGAGAGCAAGGGAGTGACCAGCCCTGGACTGACTGTGATCTCTGTGTGCTCTTAAGGGAAATTGCACTTTACTGTGTGTATTTGTTATCCTTTCCTCCTATATGAGATGGCCCTCACTGGAGTTCGTGGTGAGGATTGAGGCTCCTTGATTGCTGGGCCAGGGCATGGGTATCACATATTAATTGAAAGAATGAGGGTGAGGGTCTACTGGGAGTGGTCATCATTTAGACAGCCATCAGGGGTGGTTCAAGGATTTTCTTGTTTTTCTTCTTGGCCTTAACTGTATGTATCTAATGAGGTATCAGTAAAGGCCATGCAATGGACTGTCTGCAGAGAATGTCCTCTCACTTCTGGCTGGGGTGTTCCCTCCAAGCTGTCCTGTCCCTCCCTGCATAGAATGAATGATCATTTCAACAATGCCCACCACAGAAATCACACCTACGCAGTGTGCCCCTGAGTGTTTACAAATCCGCCCCCCAAAGAGGCCAGTGGGTCATGCTGCTTCACTCCTGTTCTTATCTACCTATTTTCTCCATTGCTGTGGTTATTAATCAAACCCAGTCACCTGGGATGCAGTCATGGCTCCGTCACTCTGCACCATAGGGCCAGGATCCATAGACCATAGTTTCTACATTGATGTGATTAATAATCAAAGCCCAGTTACCTGGGCTGCAGTCAGGGCTCCATCACACTACACCATAAGGCCAGGCTGCATAGGCCAATTGTTGACTCACTGGAGGTGAAGTGAAAAGTCAGCAGCTAGTAATGCTTTTAAGAGGGGATACATAAGTGGTGGTGGTGTCTAGACTTAATCCAACCAAAGGATACATGATGCATAAGTTGAACATCTGAGCCATCTGGAGCTTTTAGAAGATGTAGCAAGTGAGATGTGAACTCAAGTGTATGCAAAGAATTCATTGCATGCCACGAAACACTTCTGAATAAAACTGCTGAGCTGCACTCCAAGTAGAAACTGCTCCCACAAAAAAGTATAGCTTAATAGGAGATGTTACTATATGCTAAAGTATAAGCAACTGCACATTAAGAATGAATAGGATTTTGTTCATAGGTTCATAGGTGTGTACTAGGCTAATGGCCCTGGAGCCTTTACAAGCCTAGCCCATTGGATTACTCTGGCATTATGCCACCCAACCTTAGTTCCCAGTGCCTCTGTCGAGTAAAACCACTGGAGTGATCCCTGGGGTGAATTTTGTATTTTCCATCCACTCATCAAGATTTCTCTTGAAGAGGGCCAGTGAGGTGTTCTGCTTGATATGTATGGTAAGTCTATTCCATAGTATGGCAGTCTCTGGGTTATGAACCTGTCCCTCCAGCATGTTCTGTTGATTGTGGTAATGAGGTTGAGGTCTCTGGACCATGTGGTGTGGAGGGATTGGGATTTCTTTAGATGTAGCATTTTTAACACACCTGGGTCAGACATGGATTTGTAAGTCAAGCAGAGATTATCTCTAAGTAGGCGATTTGAGACAGAGTATAGTTGGAGTTTTTTTAGTCTGTCCATATAGGACAAATATTTAAGGCCTATGATCCTCTTTGTGAGGTACTTTTGAGGCCTCTCCAGTTGTTGCAGGTGTTTAGTGAGATACATGCCAAATAGGGTATTGTACTCAATGACTGGCCTAATGATGGAAGAGTAGAGGGAGACAATGACCTCTTTCTTCCTGGATGCAAAACCCTTAGTAATAAGATGTGCCACATAGAAAGACTTTCTGACCACAGTGGCAATGTTCATGGGTGTGTACTAGGCTAAAGGCCCTGGAGCCTTTACAAGCCTATCCCATATGATTACCCTGGCATTGTGCCACCCAACCTTATTTCCCAGTGGTGGTCAAAAGAGAGGTTGCTGTCAACCTGTGTTTCCAGATCTCTTATAATGCCTTCTGTGTTCAGTGGACTACCATCAATGTAGTCATTCATGGCAACTGGGTTTTTCTCAAAGGGGATGACGGCACATTTTTTGGCATTGAGCTTAAGGTCATGGTTCTGACACCAGTCACTGGTCTCAGTGAGGCCTTTCTGTAGGATGTCAACATCAGTCTGGGAGTTGATAATAGCTCCCAACTTGCAATCGTCTGTGAACCTTGTCAGCCAGAGTCCCTTCATGTTGGCCTGGACTTCAGAAAAGTAGATACCAAACAGGAGAGGACCCAGAACTGAACTCTGTGGGACTCCACTCCTGACTGGTTGGCAGTCTGACTTGGAGTCAGCTACTTTCACACTGTGGGTTCTACCTGTGAGCCAGTTTGCAACCCACCTAGTGATATAGGATTAGATGCCTAGCTTAGTGAGTTTTTCTATGATTCCTGAGTGGAGAATGTTATCAAAGGCCTTGGCGAGATAAAGGTAGGCTGTATGAACCACCTTGCCTTCATCCACAGCTCTGGTGACTGACTCAAAGAAGTTGACCAAGTTGAGCAGGCATTATCTACCTGTCTATGTTGGAGCAGGGAGAGAGGTTTCTCTCCTTTATTTTGTATTGGAGGACCAGATCAACTTGTGAATAGGCTTCTATTAATTCAAGTAAGAGATTAGTTGGTATGAGCCCAATATTTGAATGTTAAAAACCACAAGAAAAACTAGCCAAGCTAGAATTTTCAGTGTGATACCTTAAACCTCCTGTAATAGAGGCCTATGGGATATATGCAAATGACTCCTTATGGACATCATGTTTCAGCTATATGGCTTTTGAATTTCCATAGATTTTTCCTTTTTAAGTCTTTAGGGACAGATTCAGAGATACACTTTTCAGCCTTCTTATAACATTATCAGCAAAGCATAAATAGACTGTTTAGCTATACTGTAGAAACATAAGGGTCTTTAAACCCAGCTGATGTCCATAAGCATTAAGGTGTCTGTAAAATATCCCAACTACCAACTAAACTAAAAACTAAAAAAAAGTCACACAGACAAACCAGTTAGTAAAAACTACAAACAAAACCTAACCAAGCTAGAATTTTCACTGTGTGATGCTTTAAATGTCCTGTTATAGAGTCCCATGGGATATATGCAAAGTAAAACGTCATGGACATTCAAAAGCTGTATAGCTGAAACACTTAATGTCCTTAAGAGGCAATTTGCATGTATCCCATGGGGCTCTATTACCGGAGGTTTGAGGTATCACACTGTGAAAATACTAGCTTGGCTAGGTTTTATTGTAGTTTTTAGAAATTGGTTTGTCTATGTGACCTTTTTACTTTTTGGTTCAGCATGTGAATAGTGGGAAGGTGAAACAAGTATAGCAAGGCAGACTATTTAATCAGGCTTATTGAAGTTTCAGGTGTGCATTTCTACCTGATGAATATCATATTGGCAGTATTCTACAAACGCTGATATATTTGACAGCTTTCAGTAGTTTTTTCCTTCCCACAGCCGGCCATCAGCTGGCACTGACTCCTCTTCTCATTTAATGGGTCTAATGGATCCACATTAGCCTCCCTCAGGCTCAAAACAACCTATTCGCTGGTGAAGAGATCAAGGATGCTATAGCTGCTGGAGGTGCACCTTAACTCTCACCAGTGCACAAGGCAGCCTTGTGAGCTCTACAGTTGCTATCTTTGTGAGGTACATATGTGCTTCCACACATGCTCAACCTCCTGACTAAGTAACACACTACTTGTGCAATACAGAGATCACTGGGCGTGTAACACTGCTTCATGTGTGCTTCCATACATGCTCAACTTCCTGACTAACACACCACTTGTGCAGTAGAGAGATCATTGGGTGTGTAACACTGCTTCATGTGTGCTTCAACACATGCTCAACCTCCTGACTGAGTAACAGACCACTTGTGCAGTACAGATATCACTGGGTGTGCAACACTGCTTCATTTGTGCTTCCACACACGCTCAACCTCCTGACTAAGTAATACACCACTTGTGCAGTACAGCGATCACTGGGCATGCAACATTGCTTCATGTGTGCTTCCACACATGCTCAACCTCCTGACTAAGTAACACACCACTTGTGAAGTACAGAGATCACTGGGCATGTAATACTGCTTCATGTGTGCTTCCACACATAATCAACTTCCTGACTAAGTAACACACCACTTGTGCAGTACAGAGATTACTGGGCTTGTAACACTGCTTTATGTGTGCTTCCACACATGCTCAACCTCCTTACTAAGTAACACACCACTTTTGCAGTACAATGAGCACTGGGCGTGTAACACTGCTTCATGGGTGCTTCCACACATGCTCAACCTCCTGACTAAGTAACACACCACTTGTGCAGTACAGAGATCACTGGGCATGTAACACTGCTTCATGTGTGCTTCCATACTGCTCAACTTCCTAAGTAACACACCACTTGTGCAGTACATAAATCACTGGGAGGGTAACACTGCTTCATGTGTGCTTCCACACATGCTCAACCTCCTAGGTAACACACCATTTGTGCAGTACAGAAATCATTGGGTGGGTAACACTGCTTCATGAGTGCTTCTACACATGCTCAACCTCCTGACTAACACACCACTTGTGCAGTACAGAAATCACTGGGTGGGTAACACTGCTTCATGTGTGCTTCCACACATGCTCAACCTCCTAAGTAACACACCACGTGTGCAGTACAGTGATCACTAGGTGTGTAACACTGCTTCATGTGTGCTTTCACACATGTTCAACCTCCTAAGTAACACACCACTTGTGCAGTACAGAGCTCACTGGGCATGTAATACTGCTTCATGTGTACTTCCACACATGCTCAACCTCTTGACTTAGTAACACGCCACCTGTGCAGTACAGAGATTACTGGGCGTGTAGCACTGCTTCATGTGTGCTTCCACACATGCTCAAATTCCTGACTAAGTAACACACCACTTGTGCAGTACAAAGATCACTGGGAGTGTAACACTGCTTCATGTGTGCTTCCACACATGCTCAACTTCCTGACTAAGTAACACACCACTTGTGCAGTACAGAGATCACTGGGCATGTAATACTGCTTCATGTGTGCTTCCACATATGCTCAACCTCCTGACTTAGTAAAACACCGCTTGTGCAGTACAGAGCTCACTGGGTGTGTAACACTGCTTCATGTGTGCTTCCACACATGATCAACCTCCTGACTAAGTAACACACCACTTGTGCAGTACAGAGATCACTGGGCATGTAACTGCTTCACGTGTGCTTCCACACACTTTCAACCTCCTGACTAAGTAACACACCACTTGTGCAGTACAAAGATCACTGGGTGTGTAACACTGCTTCATGTGTGCTTCCACACATGTTCAACCTCCTAAGTAACACACCACTTTGTGCAGTACAGAGATCACTGGGCATGTAATACTGCTTCATGTGTGCTTCCACATATGCTCAACCTCCTGACTTAGTAAAACACCACTTGTGCAGTACAGAGCTCACTGGGTGTGTAACACTGCTTCATGTGTGCTTCCACACATGATCAACCTCCTGACTAAGTAACACACCACTTGTGCAGTAGAGAGATCACTGGGCATGTAACTGCTTCACGTGTGCTTCCACACACTCTCAACCTCCTGACTAAGTAACACACCACTTGTGCAGTACAGACATCACTTTTCATGTAACTCTGCTTCATGTGTGCTTCCACACATGTTCATCCTCCTAAGTAATACACCACTTGTGCAGTACAGAGATCACTGGGTGTGTAACACTGCTTCATGTGTGCTTTGACACATGCTCATCCTCCTAAGTAACACACCACTTGTGCAGTACAGAGAACACTGGGTGTGCAACACTGTGTCATGTGTGCTTCCATGCATGCTCAACCTCCTAAGTAGCATACCACTTGTGCAGTACAGAAATCACTGGTCATGTAACACTGCTTCATGTGTGCTTCCATGCATGCTCAACCTCCTAAGTAACACACCACTTGTGCAGTACAGAGATCACTTTTCATGTAACACTACTTCATGTGTGCTTCCACACATGCTCAACCTCCTGACTAAGTAACACACCACTTGTGCAGTACAGAGATCACTGGGCATGTAACACTGCTTCATGTGTGCTTCTACACATGCTAAACCTCCTGAATAAGTAACACACCACTTGTACAGTACAAAGATCACTGGGCATGTAACACTGCCTCATGTGTGCTTCCACACATGCTCAACCTCCTGACTAAGTAACACACCATTTGTGCAGTACAGAGATCACTGGGCGTGTAGCACTGCTTCATGTGTACTTCCACATATGCTCAAACTCTTGACTAAGTAACACACCACTTGTGAGTACAGAGGTCACTGGGCATGTAACATTGCTTCATGTGTGCTTCCACACATGCTCAACCTCCTGAATAAGTAACACACTACTTGTGCAGTACAGAGATCACTGGGCATGTAACACTGCTTCATGTGTGCTTCCAGACATGCTCAACCTCCTGTGTAATACGCCACTTGTGCAGTACAGAGATAACTGGGCATGTAAAACATTTTCATGTGTGCTTCCACGCATGCTCAACTTCCTGACTAAGTAACACACCACTTGTGCAGTACAGAGCTCACTGGGCATGTAACACTGCTTCATGTGTGCTTCTACACATGCTAAACCTTCTGAATAAATAACACACCACTTGTACAGTACAAAGATCACTGGGCATGTAACACTGCTTCATGTGTGCTTCCACACATGCTCAACCTCCTGACTAAGTAACACACCATTTGTGCAGTACAGAGATCACTGGGCGTGTAGCACTGCTTCATGTGTGCTTCCACATATGCTCAAACTCCTGACTAAGTAACACACCACTTGTGCAGTACAGAAATCACTGGGTGGGTAACACTGCTTCATGTGTGCTTCCACACATGCTCAACCTCCTAGGTAACACACCACTTGTGCAGTACAGAGCTCTTTGGGCATGTAACACTGCTTCATGCGTGCTTCCACACATGCTCAATTTCCTGACTAAGTAACACACCACTTGTGCAGTACAAAGTTCACTGGGAGTGTAACACTGCTTCATGTGTGCTTCCACACATGCTCAACCTCCTGACTAAGTAACACACCACTTGTGCAGTACAGAGATCACTGGGTGTGTAGCACTGTGTCATGTGTGATTCCATGCATGCGCAACCTCCTAAGTAACACACCACTTGTGCAGTGCAGAAATCACTGGGCATGTAACACTGCTTCATGTTTGCTTCCATGCATGCTCAACCTCCTAAGTAACACACCACTTGTGCAGTACAGAGATCACTGGGCATGTAACACAGCTTCATGTGTGCTTCCACACACGCTCAACCTCCTAACTAACACACCACTTGTGCAGTACAGAGATCACTTTTCATGTAACACTACTTCATGTGTGCTTCCACACATGCTCAACCTCCTGAATAAGTAACACACCACTTGTGCAGTACAGAGATCACTGGGCGTGTAACACTGCTTCATGTGTGCTTCCAGACATGCTCAACCTCCTGTGTAATACACCACTTGTGCAGTACAGAGATCACTGGGCATGTAAAACTTCTTTGTGTGTGCTTCCACGCATGCTCAACTTCCTGACTAAGTAACACACCACTTGTGCAGTACAGAGCTCACTGGGCATGTAACACTGCTTCATGTGTGCTTCTACACATGCTAAACCTCCTGAATAAGTAACACACCACTTGTACAGTGCAAAGATCACTGGGCATGTAACACTGCTTCATGTGTGCTTCCACACATGCTCAACCTCCTGACTAAGTAACACACCATTTGTGCAGTACAGAGCTCGCTGGGCGTGTAACACTGCTTCATGTGTGCTTCCACACATGCTCAACCTCCTAGGTAACACACCACTTGTGCAGTACAGAGCTCACTGGGCGTGTTACACTGCTTCATGTGTGCTTCCACACATGCTCAACCTCCTGACCAAGTAACACACCATTTGTGCAGTACAGAGATCACTGGATGTATAACACTGCTTCATGTGTGCTTCTACACACACTCAACCTCCTGACTAAGAAACACACCACTTGTGCAGTACAGAGATCACTGGGCATGTAACACTGCTTCATGTGTGCTTCCACACATGCTCAACCTCCTAACACACCACATGTGCAGTACAGAGCTCACTGGGCGTGTAACACTGCTTCATGTGTGCTTCTAGACACGCAACCTCCTGACTAAGTAACACATCACTTGTGCAGTACAGAGATCACTGGGCATGTAAAACTGCTTCATGTGTGCTTCCACACATGCTCAGTCTCCTGACTAAGCAACACATCACTTGTGCAGTGCAGAGATCACTGGGCATGTATCACTGCTTCATTATTTGCAGTGTGGTAAGTGCACAGCTCTACTGACCCTTTTCAGTCATGATTCAGGTACAAAATACAGTAGTAGATATCAAAGAGGGCTACACCTAGTGTGTCATCTCAACATTTTATTAAATTACAGGTAAAAAATACCAGTAATAAATCTTAAATTATTAATGGATAAAATCATAAACAGTGCTCACAAGCATTTAGTTAGCATATTTATAATATGCATATATAGGAGAGATGCTCCATTCAATGGGTTTATTTGAAGTTTCTATAGCATTGTGTAGAGTAAAGCACCTATGACTTAGTTGTATTAATTGCAGTAATTAACCATTGCCAAGAAAGCAGGCAATTTTAGCTTCATTCAACATATATTAATTTATATTTTTTAATTTCTTCACTGTTTTTTATATTAGTGCTTAATTTCTTCAAGTTTCTCCACATTTTTTGGCTGTTTCTAATACCATGAGGGTTTTCCAGTTTGGAGCTTTTCTTAATTTCGTTCCAGTTTCTCTAGCCATTACTTTATTCCCTGTCATATCTAGTTGAACTCCTTACTGTTTCTTTTAAATTTTCTAGCCATTCAGCATCTTTATATATTTCTTCAAAATCCGTCTGGTTCTTCTTTGTTTTGTGGTGTTTCTATTCTTTTTACTCTGTTCCAAGTTTTTTATAAATTTTCTTGGGTCATCAATGAATTGCTTATTTTGTACTTTTCCTTTATATATATCTGCATATCTTCTACATTTTTCTGCTTGTGATGATATCTTTAGTGTATTAATTGCAATAGTGTATGCTAGATTCTGGCCTTCTCTGATTATGTGCTTTGCTTTTATCCTGTCTATCTTTCTAAGTATTTTTGTTTCTCTGTTCCCTCTTTTATATTTTTCTGTCAATGACACTTCTTGCCTTAATTGCTTTCTAATTTTCTCTATTTGATACTAACATGATGAAATTTCATTTCTTCCCTTCATTTCCCCTATTGCTTTATGTTTTTGTGGTAAGACTTTATCTGTTAATAATTTAGCTGCACAGTAATATATCCTATTTACATTTGTTACATCACACAAATTTTTGTTAATAGTCTGGATTACTTCTTTATCTGTCTTATCATGCTTCTAACATGTTGGGTCTTACTTTATGCAGTCTATTTCTTTCATTGCCATTAATGTGAATGTGTCTAGCCATCTGTATTAAATCAAGTAACTTTTCCCATAAATAATTTTCTTCTAAACTGAGAGCACAGTTTTTGCTTCCTGTTTCCTGTGGACATTCTGTAGAATGTTTCAGAACATCTTCCTGTGACATACCCTCTTCAGCTGCATCCTGCACCATCTGCTGCTCCTCCATATTGGAACTCATTGGACCATCATTCTACAACCTTGCCTGTATCAGCATTGCCACTGTTTCCTGCTACTTCCCTTGCTGTGCAAACCCAATAGAACTTTTGTACTGGTTTCCTAATGATGGATCCAGTGGCAAGTCATCAGATGTTTCCAGTTTCACCTGTTAATCCTTAATTTAGATACTCATTGTTCCATCATGCTGTGATATTACCTGTGCTGGATTTTCTACATTAAATCCTTCAATTTGCAGGTAATCCATAACTTCAGTTCTGATTCTTTAACTTCTCCATGAGTAATCCTCTTTTCTACTTCCCCCTTTGTTTTTTTTTTTTTTGTATTGTGAAATGTTCCATATCCAGGTACCTTTGCCTGTATTTTTCTTAAAATATCTTTGATGCTGCTTTTTTCATATTGATTAGTTTTGCTTTCTCTTTAGCATAGATGTTGTACTATATCAAATCTCTTTTTCTTTCCTATGTCCATATTTCTGCTCCACCTGTTTCCCCTTAATTTAGAGACTCATTGTTCCATCATGCTTTGATATTACCTGTGCTGGATTTTCTGCACTAAATCCTTCACTTCACAGGTAATCCATAGCTTCAGTTTCTATCTAACTTCTCCATTACAGATCCTCTGTTCTCCATCACCCCTTTGTTTTCTTAGTTTTGTATTGTGAAATTGTCATATTTGTGTGCCTTTGCCTGTATTTCTCTTAAATATATTTGGAGCTGATTTTTTTGTATTGGTTGGTTTGGCTTTCTCCTTTGCATAAATATTGCACCAAATTAGATTATTTTTTTCTTTCCCATGACCAGGTTTCTTTTTTATACCTTTTAAAATCTCTGGGCTTTGTTCTTTATATTTTTATGTTTCCTCTGTCATTTCTTTACATATATACATACAAATATTTCAAGCACGGGCATTAATGCCATTCTAGCTTGCCAATATACCAAAACACTTGTTCCCATAATAAGTGTCCAGGTTGTTCTTAAAGATATCTAAACTAGTACTTGCTTTAATGTAATTTGGTAGTCTGTTCCATGCATTAGCCAATTAGTACACTTCTCATTTCTAGAGAATCTTCTACATTGGTTGTCTCATGATTCTCTAGTACTTTTGATAACCCTAAACATTCCCAGAGGTAGTTGTCTCTAAATGCCCTATATACTTGAATAAAATCTCATCTTAAATATCTGTAAGAGATACTGTACAAATTCAGATATTTTAGTCTTTCATAGTAACTTAATTTTTCACACCCATTGATGCCCTTGGTATATTTCCGCTGTACTCTTTCCAGTTTACTCATGCTTGTTTTCTTATAGGGTTTCCATACTGTTATTCCATATTCAAGTTTGGGTCTAATATAACTAACAAACAATGATTTCATCATCTTTGATTTCCTAGACTTTATAAATCTTTTCTGTAACTATCATTAGTCAATTGGTTGATATGATTAGAAAAAATCATAGCTGAATCTACCCATATACCCAGGTCCTTAAATGAGTCTACAGTTTCATTCAATAACTGTGTGCTGTATTAAATATTCACCTTTCAATTTATGTTTTCCAAATCTCATATGCTTAGTTTTTGATGTATTTATCAGCATATTATTCTCCTGTGCCCAAATGGTCAGTTTAATGAAGTTATTTTGTAGACATGCCTTATCTGGGGTAAACTATTACTGGTGCTAGAATGTCTGCTTTTCACTTTTTCCCTTAGATCTTGCTAGTTCTCATCTCTCTTGTGCTTTAAATAAGCTTGTTCATCTAGTACTTCAGCAAACGTCTGTAGAAATTATTACAGCACACACAAGTGCTATCAGTACTAAATGTCCTATAAGGAAACAGCTCCAGTACTAAAAGTCCTACAATGAAACAACTCAAGGAAACAACTCCAGTACTAAGTAATGATGACCATCCCTCATGGCATGACTAAAGTCCTACAATGAAACAACTCAAAAAACAACTCCAGTACTTAGTAATGATGACCATCCCTCATGGCATGACCAGTTCCCTGGGCTTTCTCCTATCTACCTGGTGAACCTGAGCATTCTGAGGCAGTGTAGCAACTGCCTCATGTACACAGACAACCCTCTCCTTTTACCTCCCAACACTCAGACATGTGAGAGATGCACTTATATCTCCAAATTGGAAGCCACTCCCTCTCCAGACATGACTGGGGAAGGTCATCACTGGCACCACACCACATGGAACACGTAGCCCTCTGGAACATCCACCATCACAACTCTCACATAAAAACACAAACCACACACTCACCTTCATGGAGGCTCTCAGTAGAAATCTATCCAAACAGCAAGAACCTCCAAGGGCAGAAACGCACTTGACCATCCCAGCACAGCACAAACCACAAGACATATAGCTCATCAACACAGTGTGCCCCTCAACCTAAGCCCCTAAGACCCTAAGGCAAAGCAGCTTTCCCAATACACTAGTCATAGCTGACTCAGTTGTGAGGCACACAGACATCCCACTCACCAGGTTGAATAAGGAGAAGGTAACAGTCAGCTGTCTATCAGGTGCCAGAATCTGACACATAACACATGTACTCAGGTCACTCTACAAGTACAAGTATGACTCTGTCATTGTCCATGTGGGTGTGAATGACCTGAGACATACCTCTCTGGACTACATAAAAAGAGAGATGGAGGAGCTCTCGGATTATGTGGCCCAGGCAGGTATGCCCCTAGCCCTGAGCAGCATCCTACCATCACCCAGAATGATACTGCAGTACAGACAAAAAAGGATTAACTTCAACAATTGGCTAAGTTTCTGGTGTCATTCTAAGGAGATCCAGTATCTGTCTGCCTGGGATGACATGATTGATAGACCTCAATGCTTTGCCAGAGATGGCCTGCATCTGTCACCCCTGGGTTTCTGGGTACTGGCTAAGGCTCTTGCCACCCTTATAGTGCCTTTTTAGGCAATTTCCCAAAGACCAAACTACCACTGTAACAGCTATAAATAAAAACAATCTGAAGGTCATGCTGCGCAATGCTAGAAGTCTAAATCTCAAGTTGCACTCGCTCAAAGCACTCCTCAAAATGGAGAACATCTACATTTGTGCTGTAACGGAGACCTGGTTTAAAGCAGCAGAAAGCACGTCTACACTACCAGGCTTCAACTCATTCCACACCTTTTGGCCCCAGAACAAGGACTGAAGCTCCAAGGGGGCGGTGCCTCCATATTCATAAAGGATATGCACACCTTTAGACTGGTAGCCTGGCATAATGTATCTGATATACTTCAGGTGCAACTAACATTGGATAACATGCCAGTTCAGGTCGTAGCCTGCTATAGGTCCTCAACCATGTCTCAGGACTCTCACTCTGAGTTCCTAAGCACCCTGGAATCTATTATGGCCCGACCAAACACTCTCATACTAGGTGATTTCAACTACCCCTCCATCAACTGGATAAACTACTCATGCACCAGTGCACTGGTCCAACGCTTCCTGGAATTCATCAATTCCAGTACCCTGGACCAGCTCATTCTTACCTCCACTAGAGGAAGCAACATCCTTGACTTGGTTATTACCAAGATGGGCAACCGTTGCTCTACACCAATAGTCAACTCATCCCTAATTAGATCCGACTACAAACTAATCACCATGGAAATTCTCATCTTGTCCACACACCCCCCGCAAAAGTAACCACCATGAAAAACTTCTCCAAAGCTGACTTTGAACTCCTAAAAACAGAGGTGGCTAACTTACAGCACCCATGCCAGTAACAAATATTTGTATGAATGCTGAATCATACACCAATGCACTGTACAAACGCGTACATCAAAGCATGGAACTAGCCATACCCAACAGAACCAAGATGCTCTCCTCCAAAAAAAGGAAGCCAATCTGGTGGTCCTCTGCCATTAATAGGCTCTACAACAGAAGGAAGAAACTGTTGCAGAAAAGGGTGAAGTCCCAGGAATGGAAAAATTCCCTTATTAGCCTCAACAAAAAGTTGAGATCCCTCATCAAATCCACTAAAGCCAGATATGAAGGCAGAATTGTGGCAAACACAAAAAATAACCCCAAATCCTTCTATAGTTCTATCAAGAATCTCCACAGCAATACCCAGATCTGCTCTGAGTTACTACACAATGGTACCTGCTATACTGAGCCAACAGATATTGCCAACATACTGGCTGACAGGTTCAGTGCCAACTTTACCCATCCCCCCAAAGGACCATTCACAATACCAGAAGAATGCCAGGCACCCAGTATCACTACAGCACAGGTTAAAGCTGCACTGTCCAAGGTCAAGAATACAGCTTCCATGAGACCTGGCAATATCCCTGGATGTATTCTGCATGAACTGCAAAGTGGACTGGCACCGCATCTGTGTGCCTTGTTCACTCACACTCTCACCTCAGGCTTTGACCCTAACAGGTGGCGCACTACTACAGTCATCCCTCTCCATAAGGGGGGAGCGACTACAGACCCTGGGAATTATCGTCCCATTACCCTGATGAACCTGATATGTAAGGCTATGGAGTGCATCATCATGGCCCTAATTAACAAGGATATTCGAAATCTCCAAACTCTAGATCTCACGCAATTTGATTTTGCAAAAGGTAGCTCATGTCTGCTCAACCTGGTTGACTTCTTTGAGGCAGTCACCAGAGTAGTGGATGAGGGTAAGGCACTTTTTTACATTGAAAAAGGCCTGTGGGCTGAAACTGGTCTGTTTTTATACATTAAAAATAAGATATTTGCTCCAGTTGAGTGCTGGCTATGAGTGTTTTTTGAAGCTCATACAGCCCACCTCGGTCTGGCCAAGGCCTTTGATTCCATTTCTCACTCCAGAATTATTGATAATCTCACCAAATTAGGCATCAACTCCTATATCATTAGGTGGGTTGCAAATTGGCTCACAGATAGAACCCACAGCGTGAAAGTAGCAGACTCCAGATCAGACTGCCGACCAGTCACGAGTGGAGTCCCACAGGAATCGGTCCTGGGTCCCCTCCTGTTTGGCATCTACTACCCAGAAGTCCATTCCACCACAGGGGGCCTCTGGCTGGCCAAGTTCACAGACAACTGCAAGCTGGGAGCCATTATTAACTCCCCAAGTAATACAGACATCCTACAAAAAGGCCTCACTGAGACTAATGACTGGTGTTGAAACCATGGCCTTAAGCTTAATGCCAAAAAATATGTCATCATTCCCTTTGGAAAAAACTCAGTTCCCACTACTTACCACATAGATGGGAGCCCATTGAACACTGAAGGTGCTATAAGAGACGAAGAAATGGACTGCTGAAATCACAGTTAAATAGTCTCTTTAATAACAGGCAAGAATATCTTTCACCAAAAAGGCTTCCTCAGGCATCACATACAAAAAAGACTACAAGCTGTTTAAATAATCAAACTAATCACATGATAGCATGCAGTAAAATACTAATTAACAATTAAAATAAAAGCATCTGTTTGAAAAAAACTTTTGTTTAAAAAATATTTTATATAAAATTTAAGCAGCTATATTTCTACAAAATCTATTAAAACATTCAACTTGTGCATGTATTTTTTTCAATAATGGCCTTAAAGAAAATGTACCATTTAGACCTAGGGTGAATATACTTTTAGCCTAATTATCCATTTTATCTTCATATTCTGTGGACGGTTTTAAATTTTCTCCATGTAGAGGAGAATTCATAACTTTCAAAATGGCAAATTTAAAGGCATGAGCTTCACCCTTTTCATCTATGTGTCTAAATAGGGAATTTGTATCATTTTTACAGCTGATATCAGAGAGGTGGTTACCTGTACATTCTTTAAGCTTATGGTTGGTCATATCTACATAGTAACAGTTACATGAATCATACAATGCTATGTATATTACATTCTGAGTGTTACAATTACCATAGATATTCAAAATAAATTCAGACTCCAAATAAGGGTGTTTGAATGTTTTTTTACAATAAATATGATCACAATAAATACATTAATTGCACTTATGTACCCTTTCGCACACTCTGAAATGTAAAATAATTATTTGGCTGCTCCTTATAACATAAAATTTGCTTTAGTGAATTACTTTGCTTATACCCAAACATAGGCTGTGTACATGTACTATTTCTGAGTTCTGGTATGTCAGTTAAAATACGCCAGTACTATTTTATAATATTCTGTACCTGCCTGTGTTTCTCTTATACATTAACACGCATCTTATTTGCCTGTTATTTGTATTCTGTTAAGTTATAGTTAGAGAGTCATTACTCGAAAAAACTGGTCTAAGGACATTAGCATGTTATTCTGCAACATTCTGTTTCCCTATTGTAATTTCAGAATCCTTATAACCTTGTTCACGGAAATCAATAGCCATGTTTTCATTCTGTGTATGCATATGTACATCGGATGTATTAAGCCTAGCTACAAGTTGCATTTGTCCCTTAACAATATTTTTAAACATAAAGGAATGATGCATGCTGGTGCGATGTAGATACATGTTCTTTTTGTTCTGGCTTATGATAGAGTTGGGCGTGCAAATTGCCCATCTTATCTTTTTTTAACTAATACATCTAAAAACGCTATCTGTGTCAAAGAAATGTCATGTTTAAATTTTAAAAAATTCTCTTTATTTGAAATTTACTGAATAAAGGAATAGAAATTAGTTATATCACTTTTCCATATTAGGAAAAGGTCATCTACAAATCATTTGTAGAAACCAATATATTCTTGGAACAGATTTTCATTAGACAATATGTATCTCTCTTCCCACATAAACATAACTATGTTGGCATAGGTATTGGCGATGGGTGTGCCCATCACCACTCCCCTAGTCTTATGGTATATGTTTGTTTTGAATATAAAGGCATTGTTCGCCAGCACCAACTTTAATAAATCACATAATAGCTCTATCTGAAAGTGAGATAAATTAGAATATTTGTTTAGAAACCTATATATATGCAATTTATACCAAAATCATGTGGGATAACGGTGAAAAGAGAATCCACATCTAGGGTCATCAGATGGTAATTAGGTTCTGTTTTACCTTCTGACCAACTATATAACTTTGTAAGAACATGGTAGTGTCTTTTAATATGGTAGATGTATTTAGCTATGGTCTTAATTGTTTTTCCAAATATATAGTGATGGACTCAGTAGCACATCCTCTGGCCAAAATTATAGGCCTCATAGGAGGTTGTATAGAGTCCTTATGCATTTTCAGCACACCATAGATGACTGGTAATTTGGGATGTTGTACCAACAAATAGCTAAATTAATCATCTGGAATTTGCTGATTATCATGCATATCTATGATAGTATGTTTAACCTTAAGTGCTATAAGATTACTAGTTCTTCTATCAATAGTACCACAGTCTGCAGAATTCAACATCTCATACATGGTATTATTATAATATGTACTATCTAATATGACAACACCACCTCCTTTATCAGCACATTTTATGACAATATCTTCATTTTTGTTAAGTGACTGTATAGCTTTAAATTGTTCAGATGTTAAGTAATGAAATTTATGACAAGAATTGGTTTTATAAAACCATAGACATAACACTCAACTGGTTTCTCAAATTCTTGCAGAACTGGGTTACAATAAGGCACAAACACACTAGTATATATCATGATTATAGTCATTGTTATTGCCCAACATTTGTTTCAGACTATAGTTTCTAATAAATTGTTTAAATTCTATCAAGGTATCTGACAAGTAAGCTATATCTGTGGGAATGAAAGTAAGTCCTCTATTTAACACAAAGCATTCATGTTCATTAAGCATATATTTAGATAAATTAAAAAAAAATCACCTTTTGGTTTGGCTTCATGTTACTGGACAACTTGTCCTGTTGCTTCCCTGTGATAAACTTTTCATTCATGCTCCTGGGTTTGGCATCGGAAGAGGTTTCTGTAGTAATAAAGGAAAATCCACTGGGTCAAGGGCTCGCACTGAATGTGCATCCACAGTCATTTCCAAAACATTTGTATATCCAGGGACAGTTTCAGCTAAGAAAGGTGCACTTCGATTTAAGAATGGGGCATTAACATTTGTTATATTATCAACAGAAGATTGTATATTTGAAATAACTTCTAAATACGTTGACTCCACAGCAGGTTCTTTTGATTCTGGGTTTTCAACAGTGGGTGGGCCTAGATGACGTGGCTCACTCCTATTGGTTAATGATTTTTTCCTTTGGCCAGGAATAAATGCTCCCCTTAAAGAAGTCTGTCAAGTCCCATTTAAGTTTCTTTTGCTTGATAGCAATAAGCTTTTCCTCGAATAGCTTTAAACGATCCATTGCTTCAGATAGAAGCTTTGTATGTTGATTTAGTTCAACTGTAAAAGTTAATACATGTGCTCAATTTCAAGGCTCAATTCATGTTCAACTGGCTGAAAAAAACAGTTCATTAATTCCATGTATCTGTAAGAGCAACTTAGGTTTATGAGTTGCCAGCGTCTAAGTAGATCAGAAAATATTTCTCCATAGGATGGCATCTTTAATATTCTTAGCCCCCTAGGGACCACTTTATGGTGCAAGTAAGCTGAAAAGCTCAAACGTTGCCACTGTAAACGTTTGAACTTAATAACAGTCTGTTCAAATTTGCTCACCTTCACTTTATATTGTGTAGTCAGCTCAGTATCCATGACTGAAACGTTCTCTGTTTCTTCAAGATTTATGCCAAAAGTACTTAATAATGGATTGTTACTTACATCCATGAGATCCGCTACAGGGCATAGTTTGGTGGCTGGCATATTACTTGTTGAAGGCAAAATTATGTAGGAAATATGTGAGCATATCCAAAGGTGTCAACCATGCACCAGATAAAACCAAGTGCAAAACGAACACAGTATGCTGGTTGTAAATTCAGCAGCTCCAAAAACAACAAAACAAATGAAGAAATAAATTACTGCTGAAACCACAGTTGAATAGTCTCTTTAATAACAGGCAGGAATATCTTTCACCAAAAAGGCTTCTTCAGGCATCACATACAAAAAAGAATACAAGCTGTTTAAATAATCAAACTAATCACATGATAGCATTCAGTAAAATACTAATTAGCAAAATAAAAGCATCTGCTTGAAAAAACTTTTGCTTAAAAAATATTTTATATAAAATTTAAGCAGCTATATTTCTACAAAATCTATTAAAATATTAAACTTGTGCATGTATTTTATATATATATATATATATATATATATATATATATGTGTGTGTGTGTGTGTGTGTGTGTAGGTTTATCTGGTAAGAAATGCAGAAACAATTGATTCACAAATTACTGAAAGGCTTATAGTAGCACAAACAACTTATTTCAGCTTTTCCCGGTTAGGGGTCACCACACCAGATCATCTGTCTACTCATAACTGGCTGTTGAGTTTTACGATGTCAAGTTGCCCACCCGGCACCCAACCTTCCACAGAAGGCACACACACACACAGACTCACACCTAGGGCCAGTTTAGAGTGTCCAATCCACCTACAGCATGTCTTTGGGATGTGTGAGGAAACCGGAGCACCCGGAGGAAACCCAAGTGACCACAGGGAGGACATGCAGACTCCATACAGAAGGTACCCCAGCCAAGGATTGAACCAGAGAACTTCTTGCAGTTAATGTCCTATGGGACTTTTTCATGAAAATGACAAAACTCTGTACCTTTTTGTATTTTATGGAACCTTGGAAAATACTCTTCATTAGATCACTTTCAATGAAATACATCTGCTATATGTTTTCAGTTTTGTTCTTTTGTGAACATGAAGAGAATGGAGAACAGAGAAATGACATACTGCTTCTGGAATCTTCTGTAGTCTCTGTATTTGAGTACTATGTTTAGATCTGTTTAATGTTTTTTCCTCATGATTTTTACCATGGAACATCAATGAGCATGGATATTATCCAGCTGGGCATTGTGGATCATCATACATAAGGCAGTCAGTAAACAAAACTTTTGGCCTTTGTTATTACAGGTTTTGGTGGATTTTGGTTATCAGTTAGTAAACAAATGAATAAAAGCTTTCTATCCGTCCATAACTCGTCTGTTCATGAGCTGATTTCCCAAGCAGTTTATGGACACAGGCCAAATCCAGAAGATTTTATATGCAAAATGCTAAGGTATTTGGGTGAGAGACAAAATAAACAGGTGTTAATGTTTGACATTAACACAAGAAGGCAGGTTATTGCTTAACTCAAGTGTGTAGCCATGCACCTATAATATGCACAGTTGCTTAAGGCAGTTTTTTATGTTAATATACAGCAGCTTGTCAATTAGTCAATTATCTGGACTGTGTTTTCCAGGGTTACATCTGAAATAGAGTGTGTATGTATGTGTGTGTGTGTGTGTGTGTGTGTGTGTGTGTGTGTTTGTTAAAGTTAACATGCATTTGTGGTTATATAGCCAGAACAGCAACTGTTTCACAGGCATGTACTGGTTGCTGATACAGTGCTTGGACAAAAAAGAAACAGCTCTATAAATGTGTTGTGATAATCCAGTCTTTGCTTCTAGATATGTAAACTATAAGCAGCTACATTGATTGAAATGCTCAGATATTAACAGTTCCCCTACTTTACACATGGAGTGAGTGGCTTTCCTCAAAACCATCTCTCCCATGTACACACCAGTTCTGTGTTACACGCACCCAGCACCAGGTCTGTGTTACATGCACCCAACACCAGGTCTGAGCTATATACACTCCACATCAAATCTGTGTCACATGCACCCAAAAGCAGGTCTAAGCTATATACATTGCACATCAGATCTATGTTACATGCACCCAACACCAGGTCTGTATTACATCCATAAATTACCAGGTCTGTGTTACATCCATCCAATACCAGGTCTGAGCTATATAAACTCCACATCAAATCTGTGTTACATGCACCCAAAAGCAGGTCTAAGCTATATACACTGCACATCAGATCTGTGTTACATGTTCCCAGCACCAGATGTCTGCATGCACACATCACCAGTTTTGTGTGACATGCACACCAAATCAGGACTGTGTTACATGCACACAACACCAGATCTATGTTACAGGTATGCCAAACTAGGTCTATAAGACATGCACAGAACACCAAATCTATGTTACATGTCTACATTACATGCATACATCATAAGGTCTGTTTTACATGCACCCAACACCATGCATCTGTTACATGCAGACATCAGCAGGTAGGTCTGTGTTATGTGCACACTTCACCAGGACTGTATTACATGCAGACATCAGTAGGTAGGTCTGTGTTATGTGCACACATCGCCAGGCCTGTGTTACGTGCACCCATCAGCAGGTAGGTTTGTGTTATGTGCACACATCACCAGGACTGTGTCACGTGCACACCCAGTGGTATACCTAGTATATTTGACACCCGGAATTGAGAATGTTTTTAACCCCCCCCCCCGAGCAGGCATTTTTTTAACAGACCCCCATGCATGACATTTTTTTCTAATACTCTCCCTCTCCTCTATAACAATCCTTAAGCACAACCACAGTGACGAGCCATAACAGCCATAACACGATTCTTGTCACCTCCTCCCCTCCAAAACAAAAAAAGAAAATAACAATGTATTTTAAAATCAAAAAAACTTTCAGTCCAGTAGTCTATAAAATGAAATGAAACAATGTGACTAATCCAGTTAAATAACAACAAGTAAAAATAAATGTTAAATTTGTTGTATTTCTGCAGTGCAAGACAAGGACACTAAACTGATTTTTAAAATACCATGCGCTTCTCTCCTGTCTCAACTAATCCTCCCAGGCTTTCTTTTTTGTATTTCCTTCAGTCTGACTGCACAATTCTATGCACAGCTGCAAGCATACAAAAATAAAGAAAAATGTTTATGTTGAGCTTTTCACATTTTGAAGATGAAAAGCATATAAAATGGCCTGGGCAAATGGGAAAATAATTGAAAACTACATTGACTATTGAAAAATGTAAGTGCATGCCTGCCCAGAAGGTTGTATTTGAGAAGCCCCCCCCCCATACTGTTTGCACCTGGGGTAGACTGCACTCTCCTCCCCCCAATAACACACTTTTGTGCATACCTCACTAAGTCCATATGATATATACACAATAACAGATCTATGTTACATGTCTACATTACATGCATACATCATCAGGTCTGTGTTACATGCACACCACACCAAGTCTGCTCTACATGTACTCACCAGGCCTGTGTTATGTGCACAAATCACCAAGTCTGTGTGACATGCACACCAAACTAAACATGCATTACACACCGACCCCACCAGATCAGTGTTACACATCCTCAACACCAGGTCTGTTACATACACACAACACCAGATCTGTGTTACATGCACACAACACCAAGTCTGTGTTATATGCACACATCACCCTGTCTGTGCTACATGCACCCACCACCACATCTGTGTTACATGCACCCACCACCACTTCTGTGTTACACGCACCCACCACCACATTGGTGTTACATGCACACAACACCAAGTCTGTGTTAAATACACCCAATACCATGCTCTGTGTTAGCTTGTGATACTTAAACCAGAGAGCTTTAAACAAGAGTCAGATGTAAGAACATGACATTTAATTGTGTAATTTTACTGGGTTGGGCAGATACGTATGACAAAGCAAAGTATTTCAGACTTTCCCAAGAAATAATGCTCAGTTGTAGAAAAATATTACTGTTTTACCTCCATCCTGTTTTTCTGTCATTCAGATACACACACATCATCATCCATCATCATCAGCCCCATTTTTCTTACTTTCTACACACATCATCGTCATCATCATCATCAGCCCCCTTTTTCTTACTTTCTACACACACATCATCATCATCATCATGATCAGCCCCCTTTTCGTACTTTCTACATGGGGTCGGGGTATTGAGTTCACCATCTCCCTTGATGGTCGGGGTATTGTGTTCACCATCTCCCTTGATGGTCTGGGTATTGTGTTCACCATCTCCCTTGATGGTCGGGGTATTGTGTTCACCATCTCCCTTGATGGTCGGGGTATTGTGTTCACCATCTCCCTTGATGGTCGGGGTATTGTGTTCACCATCTCCCTTGATGGTCGGGGTATTGTGTTCACCATCTCCCTTGATGGTCGGGGTATTGTGTTCACCATCTCCCTTGATGGTCGGGGTATTGTGTTCACCATCTCCCGTGATCCAGTGCCTCCATTCATGCCTGTCTGTCACGGATCTTATCTCACACCATCCAGTCACCTCTTTGCTGGATGTCCTCGCTTCCTCT
The DNA here is from genome assembly GCF_019279795.1 of Protopterus annectens. Classification (NCBI taxonomy): domain Eukaryota; kingdom Metazoa; phylum Chordata; order Ceratodontiformes; family Protopteridae; genus Protopterus; species Protopterus annectens. The sequence goes on along the minus strand of NC_056737.1, from coordinate 1,081,074,077 downwards.
TCCAAATCTTCTTCACCAGATTATCTTCTGCTTTTCTGCACATGTGCCCAAACTACCATAATCTGTTCTCTTTGATCTTTTCTGCAATTGGAGCTACTTTGGCTTCTGCTCTTATGTCCTCATTTCTTCATCTGTCCCACAGTGTGCATCCTACCACCTTTCTTAGGCACTTCATTTCCATCACCTCTAGCTTCCTCATCTACTCTGCCATTACTGCCCAGGCTTTTGTAAGATACAGTAGTCCTGGTCACACCACTCTCTTGTACACCTTACTTTTCAGCTTCTTTGGCATTCTGCTGTCGTAGACTACACCTGAGACTCTATGCCAGTTGGCTGCAGCCCCTCTGATTCTAGCTTTGACCTCTTCATTCAGACTTCTCTGCTCCTCAACCAACCACCCAGATACTTGAAGCTGTTAACCTGTTGCACTATCTTCCCTTCTATCTCAATTCTCAGCTTCTTCTTATTTCCCCAGTTTGCTGCCATTAACAGTGTCTTATCTGTGTTTAGCTTTATCCCATGTGCCTTCAATGTTGCATTCCATTCCATTCTCATATCCTTTGCTGAAGTTTTTGCTCAGAGTCTGCCTGTAGTGTCACATCATTTGCATAGAGCAACTTTGTTGATCTGTCCCCTCCAAGCTGTTTTTATAAGATGGTATCATTATTAAATGTTTTTCCATAACTCTGTGATTATATCTTCACCATTACCTTCTATGTTCCACTCTTTTTCATTTATTCTTTTTTATTCCTTTTGCTATCTTAATATACTATTTACTTTCTTCAACTTCTTTCCATAGTTGGTCTGAAAATACAGAGCTTACTATGCATTCTATTATTTTTTATCCCTTCTGATAATATAATATAATATAATATAAACTCTGTTTTAAACACATTTCTTGTTACAAATTCATCCCTTTCCATAAATACTACTTTCCACATTTTATTACTTCCTTCATTATTTTTATATCTTTTCCCTTTTTCATTCTAACTTCTCTCAAATGACAATTAAAATCTGTTGTTATTATTATATTCATGTTCACTTTAACATAATCTAATATTTGTTGAAATAATCGTTCCCTTTCTCTATCACATACGTATATGTTGCTATAATTCTGTGCATCTTTTCTTGCCATTTGATGTCTAGGATAGTGAATCTACTCATTCTTATGAACATTTTGTCTAATATTTTAACTGTTTTCCTGCATAAAATTGCAATTCCAGAACAAGATTCATCTCACAAATTCCTCACATATGCCTATTCCATAATTTATCTGCCTATAATCTTCATTTGTTTTAAATTGTGTATTTTCAAATATAATTATGTCCACATCAGAAATTGCCACCATTTTATTATTCATCTTCTCCTTGCTATATTTATAAGACTCTACAGTTACAGATAATACTCAAGTTATTCCTTCTGTTATTTTTAATTTGCCAGATATTATATAGATTTCCTTTTACTTTCTTACTTCTTTTTATTCATTTCCATTCTTTTTTCCTGTACAAATTACTGTTTAAAACGTTTTTTTCCTGTCTTGAACCCTTTTACCCGTAAAAGTTTACTTTTTATCAAAGTCCAATTTATCTATATCTGTTCCATCACTAACTTCTGATAATTTTCTACATCTGTCTGGTTCTTCTTTACTAGCTTCCTTTCCTTCTCTCATTTTTATTTTCTCCCTTTGTTTTATTTTCTCCCTTTGTTTTATTTATTTTCTCCCTTTGTTTTATTTTCTCCCTTTGTTTTATTTTCTCCCTTTGTTTTATTTTCTCCCTTTGTTTTATTTTCTCCCTTTGTTTGATTTTCTCCCTATGTTTTTATTTTCTCCCTTTGTTTTATTTTCTCCCTTTGTTTGATTTTCTCCTTTTTCCTTTTCTATGTCTGTACAATATATTGCTAAATGCCATTTTTGTTTACATTTATGACATTCCAGCTCAGAATTTCTTGCTCCATGTTTCAGTTTTCCACAAATATATCATCTTTTTTCACAATTATTCACAAAATGCCCTACTTTTCCACATATAAAACATGTTTTAACTTTACCTCAGTACGGTAATAAGCCTCTATTCTCTTCCACATCTATAACACTTGCTATATGTATGATTTTATCATTTTCCATTTTCAAAATAACATTACTGTTCCAACCCCCTTTCCCCCTATCATCATAAACTTTTACCATGTCCAATACTGCTTTGCAAATGTCCTTCAAATATCTTTTTAAAGTCTCTTTTTCAGTCTCTGTTTGAAACTGTATATGTAACATTTTATTTGTCTCTCTGATTGCAGTCTTTATAATGTAGTCATTCTATGGACTGTCATTTTTCTTCTTTTTTGAAATGCACTAATCAAATTCTTCATTTGCACAGTTTCATATATAATGTCACAAAAGTCTCTCTATTTATAAGAATAAATGCTCTTACCTCTTGAACTGTAGACAAAACAACCTCATTACCACAATCAAAAGAACATTCTGGAGGGACAAGTTCCTCACCCAGAGACTGCCCATGCTCTGAAATAGACTTCCCATACATGTCAAGCAGAGCACCTCAATGGCTCTCTTCAAGAAAAATCTTGTTGAGTGGATGGATAATAGAAAGTTCACCCCGGGGATCACTCCAGTGGCTCTGCTTGATAGAGGCACTGGGAACTAACATCAGGCGGCACGATGTCAGGGCACTTCTATGGGCTAGGCTTGTAAAGGCTCCAGGGCCATTAGCCTAGTACACACCTATGAGCCCATGAACACTGTCCCATACTTTGTACCTGTTCAAAGGAGCTTCACATTTACTTTGCCGTCTTATCACCAGTTTTCTTTTATTTACCTTTTTTAGCTCACTTTTCTCCTTCAGTGTACATGCCACCATCTCAGCATAGGTTTTCTTCTTTTTTCCTCCATATGCTACCTCCATTACAACTTGTTCCCTTGTTTTTTTCATTATTTATCCCCACGATGCTTCACTGCTGCTCTTGGGGTTTGCTCTGAATAATCATTTTCCTGTAACACATCTATTAGCTTCTTTATTTGACTAAGCAAAAAGATTTTGTTGAAACAATATCACCAAATCTACAATAAAGCTATCTCCTGAGCCAGCATTAATCTCTGCTCCATCACTTTCTGCTTCAATGACGTGCAGATGTCCTCCCAACCACCACTGCACTAGGACCAGGATGTGTGCTTATAATCGCTGGCAAAATTTGTTGCAATTACTGTAAAGAGTAGGGGAAGTTCCCTGATACCCTGGCCAGATTTCCCCTACTAGTATGAATACCACCTCAGGTCTCCCCTGTAAAGAGACTACTAGCCTAGTGGGGCTAACCTGGTCACCAAAGGATAAAAAAATTGATACATACCCTTACTAAGCCATTGCCTAAGGATCATATAACTAATCACAATAGAGAGAGACAGAGAGAGAGAAAGACAGACAAGGAGGAAGGTGTTCCAAAACATCTGTATGACAAAAAGAAGACTGTCCTGTACTGTGTAGATATTCCCTTATTATGATGTTAGGGGTTACCACAAGATCACACAAAGAAGAGCAAGAGACTGTAGAAGGTGTATTATAAAAATCCAAGCTAATCTAAACTGATGTGGACTTCATACACCAGTCAACTTTTAAGTCATGGTAAGGAAATTTGTCTTCATGCAATATCTGAGACAATTTTTTTTTTACTTTCAAGACAGACCTTGCTGGTAGAATTTGGTGTCTCTGTTAGAGCAGTGATGACCTCCAGTTTCTGCAAACCTTGTCTTAGTAAATTGCTAAACCAATTTTTCAGATATGGTAGAATTATTTAAAAATGTAAAGTTCTATGTTTGTTCTATCAATGATTTGTTTTATACAGGATGATAGTAACACATTTTTGATCATTTTATGACAGAATTAAACGGGAGTAATATTTTTTTCATTTACTTCTTCAGACACGTAAGATAACACTCATTATGTGGATGTGCAAGCGTGGATTGACAGATAAAGCAGGAATTTCTCTCCATAGTGCAGAAGAAACCACCATTTGTTAACATTTTCTTGCACAGTGATAGCTAACATTCAAAATATGTTAAAAGAATGTGTTTAGGAACCAGATAATCAAGTTATGGTTTATGACAGATGATGGCTATTTCAGGACTGGCATACAAAAACTTTAGTAATATTTTTTTAAATGAAGGCTCTACCGTGTGGTGCTTTCTGACTGTACTGTCAAAACATGTTAGAATAAACACCTGCGGGTATGTAGGACAGGGTGATTTATCTAACAAAGGAGGATATAATTTAGCAATATGTTTCCTATAATGCAGACAGCTTTAGCATTAAAGGTATTATTAAAAGTAACTTAACATTTTAATGGCCAGTGATGAATTATGCAAGTCTGTGGGAATGACCCATAAATTATAAACAACAGCAGTAGTTGCAGAAGGAGGAATCCATAGTAGACATTTCCACCACACTGATACGGATAAAACAAAGGGGGCTTACAAGGGTGGCACCTCCATATATTGCATGTATGTTTACAAATGTTCGTTGTTATTTAATTACTTTGATGAATCTTTTGAGGTTCGCAAACATTGAGTGCAATAGCACTGGTTTTATAGTAATTAGGTGTTCTGTGTGTGAAAGTGTTTACGTAGGTTAAAAGTAGGAGACTGACTCAACATACTAAGAACACAAATTATATAAGCACACCATCTGATGAAATTCATGCAGAATGTTTTTATGCTCTGAAGTAGATGGTGACCAGGGTTGATGACTATGATGCAGTTTAGAATACAAAGAGTAGAGGTGGTAAATCATTTTAAATTCCTGTCACTTCTAGAGGTTAAAGGAACACATAAGTATAAATAGTTTTCTAAATTGGGACCACTAAGATAATGTGTTAATTTTATTACTTTTTAAATTTTAGCTTAATGCTTATATTATGGCTCGGATTCAGAATGGCTTACCGTGATGTGGAAACCTTAACTTGGAAAGTTTCTGCGTAATGCTAAGACTTTCTGATTCAAAGACCACTCTTCTGTTGAGGTTTTCCCCTCATGGCTGCTTGAAGAACAGGGAGTGATCTCACAAAGCTGCATGCTAATGCATCAGTTTCTGGGGTAAGCTAATGCTAATTAGCCGATGGCTGTCTCTTCCAGAAATGTGTGCAGCTTTTGATTTGCTCTGCCAAGCAATTCAGAATGAGTCAGGGATTGGGGGTTTGGCATAATGGTTAAGGTGTTTACCTTACAGATGCAAGGTGCAAGGTTTGATTCTCAAATGGGATAATTGGCAAGGCTTAAAAGGGCCCACAAGTACCATTAGCATAGTGATAGCCTATCAACTCAGCTGAGTAAAATTTTCCTGTAGGAGGAAAATGTGACACCCATAAAAACATAACAGTCACTCATGGTGCAGATAACATCCATAAAAACATAACAGCCACTCATGGTGTAGAAAAGTTTAGTGAAGGCATGAGGGTGGGTGGTGGGAGCTGTTAGTATATGCTTGCATGTAAATGTGTGTGCGTGCGTCTGTAGAGGCATGAATGAGGTTGCATAAATGTGTGTGTGTGTGTGTGTGTATGTGTGTGTGTGTGTGTGTGTGTGTGTGTGTGTGTGTGTGTGTGTGTGTGTGTGTGTGTGCATGTGCGTCTCTGTGCACATTTGACTATATGTCTGCCTGGATTGTCATACCAGGTGGTTAGGAAGAGAATTGAGAATGTGGTAGTGAGTATGTGTTGGAGCATGCCTGTCAGTGAATGTTTCTGTGAGTGTGAGGCAGTGTGGGCTGGGCTGTTTATGAATGAGTGTGTGTGTGTGTGTGTGTGTGTGTGTGTGTGTGTGTGTGTGTGTGTGTCGGGGAGGTGCACACATGTGCAGGTCCATGTGGCCATAGTTATCAGAATGCATGGGTATATAAGTGTAGGGGGGCCATTACTAACATGATGCATGGGCCACTAGAGAGACCACTAGTGCAGTCGTAGAGGGGCTATTACTAACTTGATGCTTGGGCTACTAGAGAACATCACTAGTGCAGTCCTTGGGGGGGGGGCCGTTACTAACATGATGCATGAACCACTAGAGAGGCGACTAACATGATGGACGGGCCACTAGAGAGACCACTAGTACAGTCATAGGGGGGGCCATTGCTAACATGATGCACGGGCCACTGGAGAGACCACTAGTGTAGTTGTAGGGGGCCGTTACTAATATGATGCATAGGCCACTAGAAAGACCATTAGTACAGTCAGGTCCGATAGTGCAGCATTTGATTCTGAGACAAACTGCTGAGCCAATAATGAGGGCATTCTCATTGTAACCTTACACGTTTTCACTCCTTTACACTAATTGACCAGCCAGCACTCAGCATTTAACATGAGAGGTGAGGATTTTAGGGAATCCCAGGATTTGTCTTTTAATCAGGAAAACATTAACTTAAGGAAATACCTTTCAACTGATACACTGACTTTCAGTTTGAATGTAAAATTTTTAGTAGCGTGATTTTAATAGTAGGCACAAAATAAAGAGAAAAGGGGCTTCTAGGTAGATGGATTGATTTGAATAGTGCAGTTTTATTTTGTTCTTATTCTGATGAAGCCTCAGATATTGCATGGATATGAAACCACCTAATGTATAATAAAGTTGACTGTTGTCTGCTTACAAGAACATCAATAAACTTTAGCTCTAGGCATATTCCATGTATCTAAACCTTTACTCTAGATTGCAGTACAGGGAATTAATTTAATTACTTACTTCACCAGCAATATTTAAAAATAGTCAGAGAACATTTTGCTTTATTAAAATTTAGATCAAGTGAAAACTGGTTACAGACCTTTAATGGTCACTTTGCTCCTGGAGTCAATGAACTTTGAGCTATAAACTGTGAATGCATCTTAGATCATAACATTAGTTAGATGATATGCACACGGCTTTAAAATATGTCCACTGATGCGGCCTGAAGTACCTCCTTTAAAACCTTGAGACTTAATTTAATTCCTGTTCACTCAGCTGTTTACCTCTGTTTGTTACAATGCTTTTATTAGGGCATGAACTCGATACTCTGTACAAACAATTTTGTTGGGTCTTGGTTAGAAAGCAGAAATCATCTGGACAATCTATCTAGCCCACATTCATTCTTTTTCAGGAATAGAATGATCATTCCTAATATATATATATATATATATATATATATATATATATATATATATATATATATATATATATATATATATATATACACACACACACACACACACACACATATATATATATATATATATATATATATATATATATATATATATATATATATATGTATATGTATGTATATATCTATATATTATCCCCTGCCAACATATTAGGTTATCTCAGCTGGCATTTCAAAACCAGAACAGTGCATATATACAGTATGCATACTTATATACACCACTTGCATCATATGCAATTAGTAATTTAAAAAGTAATGCTGCTAAGTATTTTTAGTTTTACATGTGTAGAAAAGCTGTAATTTTATAACTGTTACATTATGTAGCTTGCTGCAATGAGCATCTTTAATGCCATTAAAACAGATACAAATAAAACGCCTGAAAACTAGCCAGCTATTTGTGTCTGATTGCTGTCAGTATTGATAGAAACATGCCCTTCTCATTTTTATTGCATTGCACTTCATCTAACCCAGAATAAATACAAACATTAAAATAAAAAATAAAAAAAATAAAAACAGAAACAAATTTTTTATTTTATTTTTTTTGCAAGGGGAGCCACCCTACTGACCCCATGTAGGAGGATGTGCCTCCACCTTCTAACTTATGTAGAACAACTCCACGGTTACCTACAGAGGGAGAAAAGTAAAAAATCACTGGGACTGCACCACCATCTTGCACAATCCAGCACACTGTGATAAAGCAAACTGCAATATTACTTGTATATCTTCAAGAAAACTCATTTTAGTGATCAAAAATCATAAGCATTCCTAATTATCAGTTATAACTGGTAGAATGTACTAGAAATATCATTAGATCAGCTATGATTAGATCGCCTTGAAAGGATTCATTTCTCTCAGTTAAACAGTTTTACAAGTACATGTAGCTTAATGAAAGTGATGACATGAAAAAAAGCTGCTTTTAGCGTATACTGTTTGCATTTAAAAGTGCTAAATTTTGTGATGAAATGCATACCGTTCCCTGATTTTAATAGTGAATAAGTTGTTGACACAGCTACTTGCTAAGTCCCACAGGAAAGCAATACAATAAGAGAAATATGTGACTAGCTGTAAAACAACACTTTTCGTATACTGTTAATCAGATACAGATGGCTTAAATGTTTTTCAGATTCAAGTCATCATTGAGGCCATTTCATTTCCAACTGCTAGAACAAGGTTAATACTATAAAAACATACTTTGGAATGTTTGATAGCAAAAAATGATTAAATGTTGGAATGCAAAATGGAGAAAGCAGAAGCCAAGAAAGCATTAACTACCTAAGCTTAACAGATCCCTTTGTGCGATCTACACTGCATTAAATGATCTGCATTTGAGCTACATGAGGTTTCTAACAATGTTTAGATAAAAATTTGTAATTTTAGTACATTATGACATTTGAGGCTTGCATTCATGGACACCTTGCAAACTTTGCTGGCCTCTACATCTTGAATTGGCTGCAAGGAACGTTTGATACAGAAAGGATCGCCAAACAAGAAATAATACCTTTTCACTATGGACTACACAAGTATGCCTTTAGGAGATGTTAGTCAGGTAATCCAGTGCTGGAGTGGTTCAGAAAAAAAGGTCAGCTAGTGGAGTTACCTGGGTGTTCAGGGATCAAAGTGCTTAATAAACTATTGTAGGTGTATATTAAGCCTGAATCCTGTTTTGAATCCTGTTCCCCTGGTGTTATTTTTCATGGTTGCCATTTAAAGAGATCATATTGCAAGATGGTATGTGTTCCTTCTATCATTGTATCTCTTAGGAGGGCTAATCTTTTAAACAGGGAGCCTGATAGGGCGCCCTGGTGCCCCTGTATATTAATAGCCCTGTAAGTGTGAGTTGAAGGTGTGGTTTGGTTTTAATAGACTACACAGCACTGGAGTGCATGCAACCCACACAACAAGAGTGTGCAAAGTATATTCTGTGGGTTATAAATATTAATACTTAAAGCAGACAAGAGGGTAGGACTCTACATATTCTATGTGAAGTACAAACTGTGTACAATGTGTTCCAGGGCGTGTAATAATGTTGAGGATCCATGGCAGAGTATCGCGAGGAGTTCAGGTGAGTAGGACTGTGTACCTGCACCTGCAGAATGAATAATGCACAAGATGTTCGGGGTGCAGAACTGTATATCTATGTGAATACTGTACAAGGGGTTCAGGGTAGCAGTGTTGTACACCTGCAGTATGAATAATGCAGAATGGGTTCATGGGAGCAGCACCATATACCTTCTAAGTGAATAATGCACAAAGGGTTCAGGGGAGCAACAGCATATACCTGCTGTATGAATAACCTTCTATGGGGTCAGGAGAGTAGTGCTGTACATGGACAGTATGAATAATGTACAAGGGGTTCAGTGGAGCAGTGCTGTACACGGACAGTATGAATAATGTACAAGGGGTTCAGGGGAGCAGTGCTGTACACAGACAGTATGAATAATGTACAAGGGGTTCAGAGGAGCAGTGCTGTACATGGGCAGTATGAGTAATGTATAAGAGGTTTGTACATGGGCAGTGTGATTAATGTACAAGGCGTTCAGGGGAGCAGTGCTGTACATGGGCAGTATGAATAATGTACAAGGGGTTCAGGGGAGCAGTGGTGTACATGGGCAGTATGAGTAATGTACAAGGGGTTCAGGGGAGCAGTGTTGTACACCTGCAGTATAAATAATGCAGCAGGGATTCAGGGAGCAGCACTGAACATCTATCATATGAATAATCTAAAAGGGGTTCAGGGGAACAGCATTGTACAACTGCCATATGAACAATGTCCAAGGTACTTAGAGCCATATAGTAATAGTGACTGCCCAGAGCAGAGCAACACTGTACATGTGCTATACAAACAGAACACAAGGTGTTTGGGGAAATATATTCCTACTAATACTGAACAGCAGGGCAGCTCTCTGACACTGCACTAAGATGGTGCAGTCTTTCCCATACATTTATACATTTGAGAGTAGAGCTGCTCCATGTAACATAACCTGAGACAGGTACAAACAGTGCAGGTAGTTCCTGCTAGGCTGATACACAAAATGAGTAATACAGTGCAGAAACATGCTGAGCATGTATACTGCACTCAGTACCGATTCCTGAGTTGCATTGCATTTTATTAGGCTTTGCGTTTTGTGACTGACATCCCTTACTGCCAGATACCACTATCATTGCACCTAGTCTGTGCATATTTGAGGAATGATAGTGTATAGTCATAAGAGCAACTTGAACTTCAAGAAACAATGCACATCTATCTTTTTTCCTATGTTTATGCAGGGGGATTAGCCCTTCTGCATCCCCTACACCTCTGCATATTAAATATACACCAACTCCGAGAGTGCACTACAGTGGGGGAAAAGGTAAATTCCTCAATTCTTACTATACTGCAATCTCCACTGAAAAGCTTCAGGTTTTCAGAAACACAATCATATTGCCTTGGCAATATACATTTTGAGTTTCTGAAAACTGAACGTCTGAAGGGGACCCATATATATATATATATATATATATATATATATATATATATATATATATATTGTTGGTCTTCTTCTTCTTCTTTCGGCTTTTCCTGGTTAGGGGTCACCACAGCAGAACTCAGGTCCACTAATGATTGGCAGTAGATTTTTATGGATGCCGATGTGCCAGCCCGACGCCCAGCCTTCAACGAAGGCATGCCCATTCACGCATATCTTTCGAATGCCAGCCACCTGTGGGGAGGACATGCAGACTCCACACAGAAGGCACTCCAGCCGAGAATCGAATGGGAGAACCTCTTGCTGTGAGGCGACAACGCTACCGCTGCACCACCATGGCATTTTATATATATATATATATATATATATATATATATATATATATATATATATATATATATATATATATATAGGTTCCATACAGATGCTCGACTGCATCTTTCGCCGAATCCAAAATTGGTAAGCATACTTCCGCGAAAGTGCTGTTCACCGAATAGTTATATCAGCACAAATGTTGGGTGAGAAACTTGATTCAGCAAAGTGTGCAAAACTAGCTGTTTGTAGTAGTGAACAGATCCAAACTGATGGCTCAGTAGTTCTCACATGCCATTCTACTGGGAACTGCTATGACTTACAGTTTTACATAGTCAAAAGACATGTGCAGTCACTGTTAGGCCTCAAAGACAGTTTGAGAATGGGACTGATTTCATTGAATAAGGAGGTCCACTATATAAGCCTGAATAACAACAATAGTTTTACACAGAGGGTTTTTAGTGAATATGCTATTTGAAAAGACGAGCTTGACAAACTCCCAGTCACATATTCCATGAAGTTAAAGCCTAGTTGTCAGACCACCAAGGAAGATTCCAGTAGCAATGCAGAGTAAAGTAAAAGCAGAGCTAGACAAAATGCTGAATTTGTGTCCTTACTCCAACAGAAGAACCGACTGAATGGGTATCCTCCATGGTTTTTGCTCATAAGAAAAGTTCAGATGATATTCAAATATGTATTAATCCAAGAGACTTAAAAAAAGCACTTAAGTGTCCTCATCATCCAATGCTTACAATAGAAGAGGTAGCTGCTTTCATGCCAAATGCCATTATTTTTCAGTTTTAGATGCAAAAAGTTCCTTTTGGCAAATTTCACTGGATCGCAAATCTTTATTGTTAACTATTTTTAGCACACCATTTGGTAGATAAAGATTTTTGAGAATGCCATTTGGAATAAATTCTGCCAGTGAAGTATTTCAATGTGCAATGGACCAAATTTTTCTGGATATCCATGTCCTATTATAGTAAATGACATTTTTGTAAGGGGCAATGGTGAAGACAAACATGATAGAAATCTCAGGAAAGTTCTAGGCCGTGCACATGCAGTAAATCTTAAACTGAATTCTCAGAAATGTAAATTCAAACTGAAAGAAGTTACTTATATGGGGCATTTGTTTACCAGTTCTGGCTTACAACCAGATCTGTCAAAGCAAACAGCAATTCTTGAAATGCCAGTTCGAGAGAATGTCACATATTACATCATTTTCTTGGTATGGTCAACTAAAGTTCACCCCAGATTTAAGTGAGCTTTCTGCACTACTACATGAGCTGATATGCAAAAATATAAACTGGTCCTTGCTGAAACAACACAAAAGAGCCTTTGATATTCTGAAAAAGAAAATTGCCAGCCTACCCACATTGAGATATTAAACCCATAACTCTTTCTTGTGATGTTTCAAAGTATGGTCTTGGAGCAGCGTGTCTTCAAGAAGGTATACCAGTAGCCTGAGTATTGAGAACTTTAACCCAAACAGAGATGCAGTATACACAAATAGAAAAAGTGCTTTTGGCAGTAGTGTTCACATGTTTGAAGTTCAGTGATTATATTTATAGCAGACTTATCCAGATAGAAACTGATCTCCAGCCTGAAGTGACAATTTAAAAAAAAAAGCCAATACATACAGCTCCAGCACCCTTGCAATGCATAATGTTAAAATTGCAAAAGTTGTTGTTGTGTCTTTTGGCTTTTCCTGGTTAGGGGACGCCACAGCGGACCTCCGGTCTGCTAATGATTGGTAGTTGATTTTTACGTGCCGAGTTACCAGCCCTGATGCACAACCTTCAACGAAGGTACACCCATTCACGCATGTCTCCACGCAGAAGACGCTCTAGCTGAGAATCGAACCGGACAGCGTCTACAATTTCAATATTGTTTATACAAAAGGCAGATATCTATACCTTGCTGATGCTTTGTCATGCATACCTAGACAAATGACAGAACAGCATAGAAATGAAAAAGCAGACTTTGAAGTCATGGAAGTCAGATTTTTTTTATCATTACAGTTTGATGAAGTGTGTGTGTGTGTGTGTGTGTGTGTGTGTGTGTGTGTGTGTGTGTGTGTGTGTGTGTGTGTGTGTGTGTTTATGTGTATCTACTTGTGTGTGTGTGTGTGTGTGTGTGTGTGTGTGTGTGTGTGTGTGTGTGTGTGTGTGTGTGGTGTGTGTACCCTGTGCTAGACAGACATTCAGTCCAGAACCAGTTCATTGTCTTACACCTATTACTGAGAGGGACAAATCCTAACTAAACTCTTCTTTCAGAATCCTATGCCTCATAACCAGTCTTCATCAGTATCTTAAGTTTTACTACTATCTAGTAATCTGTGACATTGCTTACCCCCCATCTCTATATTTCTAATATAAACCTTATAGCCATATATATTTATTTTGCTGAACCTGCTTTACACCCTTCCTATTAACTACAGTATTAACATTTTCTGCCCTACTTAGTTCCTTTCCTTGCCTCTTGTTGTTGTTGTCTTTCGGCTTATCCCAGTTAAGGGGCACCACAGTGGATTACCGGTCCACTCATGATTGGCAGTAGAGTTTTACAGTGTCGAATTGCCAGCCTGATGCCCAGCCTTCTCAGAAGGCACACACACACCTACCTACATGTCTTTGAAGTTCAACTAACCACGGGGAGGACATGCAGACTCCGGACAAAAGGCATTCCAGCTAATAATCGAGCCGAAGAACCTCTTGCAGTGAGGCGACAATGCTAACTGTTGCACCACCATGGCCTACAGCTCCTTTCCTTACCGCTATTTATTTGAATTTCTGAGCACTGATCACATGATCTATTATCTGTCTGACAAACCAACTAATACACCTCTTCAAATGCTAAATATTCTTTGTCTACTAAAGCACAAGTAACTTTTATACTGTCATATGAATGTAATGTAATTAGCAAATCTATGTGTAATTGTTAATGTATATTATTTATATTTAATGTTTGCTCATATATTTTACTGAATGTCTGTTTGAAAATGAATGCAATATGATGGGAGCTTTTCTCTCAGGGCCATGGCTGAAAAGAGTTTTTTGACTAAACCCAGTCAGGAAAAAAACAGTAAACAAAAGCAAAATAAAAATAAATAAAAAGATTGCATTGGGAATTCTTAAATCTGTATGTCCATGTTGAATCAAATAAAGCACAGACTGGAATTTATTTTAAAAGAAAGAAAGAAAAATAAAGTACAAAGGGACATGGATGACTATCAAAAGTGCTGCATCTTTAATCATCATCATCATCACCCCCTTTTGCCATTTTCTACATGGGGTCAGGGTGTCATGTTAACTGTTGCCACACTCCTGCCTTCTTCAATACTCATGCCTGACCATCGCAGATCTTTTTCACATAGTCCATCCACTTCTTTGCTGGATGCCCTTGTTTCCTCCTGCATTCTTCCTGTCTGCCCCAAATATTATTCACCAGATTGTGTTCTGGTTTTCTGCACATGTGCCTGAACCACTGTAATCTATTCTATCTGACCTTTTCTGCAATTGGGGATACTTTGGCTTCTGTTCTGATGTCCTCATTTCTTTATCTGTCCCACAGTGTACATCCTACCACCCATCTCAGGCACTTCATCTTTGTCGCATCTAGCTTCTTCAACTGCTCTGCCTTTACTGCCCAGGTTTCTGTACCATACAGTAGTACTTTATGCACCACTGTTTTGTACAACTTATTTTCCAGATTTTGTCATTCTTCTGTCAGCATACCATACCTGAGACTCTGTGCCAGTTAGCTGCATCTCCTCTGATTCTGTCTTTGACCTCCTCATTTAGACTTCCGTTCTCCTCAACCAACCCTCCCAGATACTTGAAGCTGTTAACCTGTTCCACTATTTTCCTTCTGTCTTAAATCAGCTGTGGAGAAATAAGTCAGAATAAAGTTGCAAACATCATAATAATTAAACTAATCAGTCAGATCAGCTCCATGGCACAGACAGATAAAGTCTTGACTGTAAGACAGGAGTTGGAGGAACAATTGATGAGGAGAGAATCAGAGTGAAGACCTGAAACCAGATCACACTTTCTGGGGTAGGGTGGCACCATGGTCTGATATAGGACTGACACCCAGCTGAGGAGGATATCTGTGATAAAGAACCATGCTGGCTAGGAACAAGTACATATCAAGCAATGTATGCACTCTACCAGATGACTGCAAACTAGGAGCCATAGTCGAGTCTCCAAATGATGTGGACATCCTACAGAAGGACCACACTGAGGCAGATGCCTGGTGTCAGAGCCATGGCCTCAAACTCAATGCCAAAAAGTGCATTGTCATCCCCTCTGGTAAAAACTCTGTACCCATGAACTACCACATAGGTGGCGGTCTACTTAATGCCGAATGTGTGATAAGAGACCTTGGGACCCAGATGGACAGTATTCTATCCTTTGATAATCACATCGCCACAGTAGTCAGGAAATCCTTCTATGTGGCAAACCTCATCACAAAAGGGTTCTCATCCAGGAAAAAAGAGATCATTGTTCCCCTGTACTCGACACTCATTAGACCCATTATAGAGTACAACGCCCCTTTTGGAATGTACCTCACAAGATATCTGCAGCAGCTGGAAAGGCCACAGAAGTACCTCACAAAGAGTATTTCTTGCCTTAAACAGATTCCCTACACTGACCATCTCAAAAAACTCCAGCTTTACTCCGTAGCACGTCGCCTACTCCGAGGTGATCTCTGCCTAACATACAAAGCTATGTCAAACATAGAGCTGTTGGACATGCTACACCTAATGAAATCCCAATCCCTCTAAGTTACATGCTCTAGGGACCTAAACCTTGTCACCACAATAAACAGGACATGCTGGAGGGATAAATTCCTATCCCAGAGACATCCCATACTCTGGAATAAGCTACCATCTATGACAAGCAAAGTTCCTCATTAGTACTCTTCAAGAAAAATCTTGATGAGAGGATGGGAAATAGGAAATACACCCTGGGAATCACTTCTGTGGCTCTGCTCGACAGGGGCACAGGAAAATAACTTTCTTGGGTAGTGTAAGCCAGGGAGCCTTGTTGGATAGTACCTACCAATGTACCTATGATACTGCACTGTGAAGTTTCTGCTCACTCTGGTTGCTGCAGGGACACTACAGGACAGGTTGAAAAAGCTTCGGTCCCTAATGGCTGAATGGATATATCCCATCCATTGTTCTGCTGTCAACCCAGCATCCTCAAAGTAGTGTCAGGGAATGAATGATGAATGGACAGATAAAGGGAAGAGGCTTGATGTTTAGCAGACACAGGGGATAAAAATCACCTGGGGGAGAAAAAAAAAAAAACAGTCAATCAAATGATATGCTTTTGAGGCTAGGAACTAACTCTGCTGCTTCAGTTCAGAGGAATTTGCCTATAGTCTATAGGACAGTTCTTTTTAAAAATACTGATTAATATAGGAGAAAATCTAAACAATTCTGCCCAGCTATATGTACAAGCAATTCTAAAAGATGAACTAGGCAGCATGTAAAATAAAAAAACTAATAAAACAAAACACAGTCGCAGTACTTAGACTGAACTAGCCAGAATGTATTAAAACTGTTGAGCATGTTTATTCCTCAAGTTATAGTCAGCATACTCAATAGAGAATACACTGTCTTACCTGTTGCACCTGTTACCTTTGGTGCTGGCTGCGTACAAGTTCAGTGCTGGAATAAAACTATCAAGGGCACCCTCTCATAATATTGAGGAAACAGTTTAGCTCTGACCTTGCCATTCAGGGCTGGGTTTGCATCTCCGTTACTCACATACTCTTGGTGAGAAGTTGGCATCGCCTTCTCTTGTTAGCACTGCTTCTCTCCTTCTTGTGTCACAGCTAGTTCATCCTGATGGTTCCTTTCCTCTTCTGCAGCTTTTGTTTCTTTGCTATAGCTCACTTTCTGCATTTAGTGTCTTTGCACTTCAAAGTTGTTTCATTTTTATTATAAATTCCAGCTGTAGTTGTTTCAGTTTAAGCTGTGTTCTCATTTCATCTGGGTTATTTTACTGCATGCTCAGTACTAACATCTACTACCAGTGCGTCTTTGGGTTCAGTGGACTGAGTTTCAGTGGTACTCAGGGTGGGTATCATCTCTCTGGCATTTGAGATTTTTCTTTGTTTTCTTTAGTCAGTAATGATGTTGACATTTTACCATACTTTACCAAATTCATTGTTGCTGTTTTCTGATGTAGGTTCTTTAAAAGATAAAATAACTACTGGGCGATGTATGTTTCAGCATATTTACCTTGGAACTGGGAATACACACTTTTTTTGGTGTTGAGAGTATTTGTATGATATACAAGTCCAGTTCAGAATGACTCCTAGAGTGATCCTAAGCTCAGTCACTGCTATCCTTAGAGTATATAAGACAAAGGGAAAATGGAAGTATGTTACCAGTTCTTTCCTCTGTGTCACAAATGTGTGCAGTCTCACCTATGGACAGTTTAGGGTTCCTAGTCCACCTACTGCATGTCTTTGGAATGTGAGAGGAAATTGGAGCACCCAGAGAAAACTCACACGAATACAGGGAGGACACTCATACTCCACCCAGAAGGCACCCTAACTAGAACTGAACCTGAAAATAGTTAATAAGTGATGGGTGGGCTTGTAATCCCATCTGATGCCAGCAGTTAATATGCGACAGCCAGAGGCTACAGTGTCATAATCAGTACTACTGACTAGATGAAGCTTAAAGATATCTGTAAAATGCACATTACTGCTTTAGATTATGGTCAACACCTGCCACACCCAAATAGGCTTTACACTGAGGAATCTGAGCTTGGTACCTTCCAATGCAGTCTTACCAACAGGAACTGTAGCTTTGCCAAATCTACTTTGTATTAACATACATGTACACAAGACAGGCTAATGATACAGCTTTAGTGCTCTGATTCTTATGCAGCTTTGTATATCTGCATGCATATTATACTGGGAAGACAATTATATTTTATAAAGATTTGTGTATCCTTTTAGCTCAATACACTTTTCCCGTGAACGATAAGATATATTTAAAAAAAAAGAGAAAAATATAACACTAGTAGATGCTGGTTATATGACAGTAGTATAGACAGTAAGAAAAAAATAGAAAAATTGTATTAAAGAGATCAATGTGACAGTTAAAACAGATGTAAGAGAAGCAGTACATTACTGCAGGTTGAAGAAGGTATAAAATAACTAAAACAGGGAAATGAAGATATTCGTAGTGTGAACTCAGAAAAAGTGTGCATTAATGTAAAACATAAGGAAATGTGGGGAGCAATTAAAGAAACAGGAGCTGAAGCTTTTATTTTAGAATGGATGCATGCATGGTGCTACCCCTCTGTGGCTACTTTGAACACATTCTCCTTAAAACTTGGGGTACAGTCTGATGGGGTCTTTCATTGTCTGGAACAAGAATTGTTTAAAGGTTCTTCTCTACTCATCAAGATACTTTAAAGTCAGCTTGAACCTTCTCCACTGCACATTTTATCTGGCAACTTGCTGAAATGGAAGATGAAGAATATTCCTTAAGGAAGAAAGAAGCTACCAGAGAATTGTGAACTGGAGTGTCTAAAGCTAGACTTAAAAAAGATTGCACAAAATGGGCAGGAGTCACTGGACAAGTGTTTTCTCTGAGCGAAGATATGTGCACATACCACATGTGCACATTATTTTGGGGTGGTTTACATCTCCTTTTGTATTTCTTATGATAGCTTTTTATGTGGGGAAGACAGAATGTCCACTCAGACAAAGAATTTATGAGCACAGTTATGGTATTAAAAGATTTACTAATGTCTATGTAAACAAGCACAAAAATGTATCAGTTTCACAAAATACAAAAATAACAAAGGACTAAGGAGAAAATCAAGGGTAACTACTGACTTTATATACTTAGAAAGTTAGTAGAGTAGCTGACTTTGCATTAACATGTTTTTGCTAAAAGCTGTTGTGTAAAACTCAGATATCTGTCATTATTTACATACTGCAATCCTCAGTGATTTATTAGAAAAAACACAAACTCCATCAGGAACAAAACAAAATAAAATCAGGAGCATTCTGTGAAATTATGGGACAGTTAAGAACATCTGTACCCCTGGCACACACACACACACACACATACACACACACACACACACACACACACACACACACACACACACACATACACACACACACACACACACACACACACACACACACACACACACACACACACACACACACACACACACACACACACACACACACACACACACACACACACGTTCATCAGTTACAGCCACTTGTACAACTGTGTTTGGATACCTCAGCTGTTCGATAGCTATTTCCTTTATGTAGTTAGATAGTAGCTAAAATAACAGGCTTTGCTGAAGACTAAGTTTGAAACTCAAGTGTATCTTGTTACTTGCAGACTACAATCCTCATCAATTTTCCAGAAAAAAAAACACAAATCTTCACTTCAGAAGATACCACTGGCTGCCAAAGAGCTAAACTGGTTTGCACTCCCATAATATTGAACACACAGCCAGCTCACAACAGTGCATACACTTGTCCATAAGCCCCAATACTGCCCATCTCTAAGCAATATTGAATCATAACCCACAAATAGGGCTTTACATTTTACAGATAAATTTCTTCTGACTGTCACCAAAGTGTGCAACAGTGCAAGAGACCCTGTTTTCAACTAATGTTGCCAAAACCAGAAACCTCATCCTTTTAACACTAAAATCAAACTAAGAGCTAAGCTCATACAAAAAACAATTAAAATCCCATCTTCTGGATAAATGGTCCTGCTGCTGCATTCCCACAGACTAGCTCTGCAACTTCCATTTATCTTTTTATTGCAGACTGGTTTAACTACTAGTGTAATTCTGTTTATATAGCCCACAACATATCCAGCCTACATCCTGTCCCAGATGTTTTCCACCCCTGACTCTGTCTCAGTGCCCCTTCATTCCTGCATAGCTCTCCCTAATCTTCGCTCACTGCTCCCACCCACATTGACATCTCTATTTGTACCCTTCCTCTCTTCTTATCTCTGTTACCACATTCTTCCTAGTTACTCTCTTTCTACCTTCAGCCCATGCTATTACATCTCTTACATCCACTTCGTCTCACCTTCCTTTCTGCCTACAGTCCTGTAACTATCCATCCTAATACATATCACTTACTTACACCCCTGTTACTATCCATCCTAATACTTATCACTTACACCCCTGTTACTATCCATCCTAATACTTATCACTTACACCCCTGTTACTATCCATCCTAATACTTATCACTTACTTACACTCCTGTAACCATCCATCTTAATACATATCACTTACTTACACTCCTGTAACTATCCATCCTAATACATATCACTTACTTACACTGTTACTATCCATCTTAATACATATCACTTACTTACACTCCTGTTACTATCCATCCTAATACATATCGCTTACTTACACTGTTACTATCCATCTTAATACATATCACTTACTTACACTCCTGTAACTATCCATCTTAATACTTATCACTTACTTACACTCCTGTAACTATCCATCCTAATACATATCACTTACTTACACTGTTACTATCCATCCTAATACATATCACTTACTTACACTCCTGTAACTATCCATCCTAATACATATCGCTTACTTACACTGTTACTATCCATCTTAATACATATCACTTACTTACACTCCTGTTACTATCCATCCTAATACATATCGCTTACTTACACTGTTACTATCCATCTTAGTACATATCACTTACTTACACTCTTATAACTATCCATCTTAATACATATCACTTACTTACACTCCTGTAACTATCCATCCTAATACATATCACTTACTTACACTGTTACTATCCATCTTAATACATATCACTTACTTACACTCCTGTAACTATCCATCTTAATACATATCACTTACTTACACTCCTGTAACTATCCATCCTAATACATATCACTTACTTACACTGTTACTATCCATCTTAATACATATCACTTACTTACACCCCTGTTACTATCCATCCTAATACTTATCACTTACTTACACTCCTGTAACTATCCATCCTAATACATATCACTTACTTACACTGTTACTATCCATCTTAATACATATCACTTACTTACACTCCTGTAACTATCCATCCTAATACATATCACTTACTTACACTCCTGTTACTATCCATCCTAATACTTATCACTTACTTACACTCCTGTAACTATCCATCCTAATACATATCACTTACTTACACTGTTACTATCCATCTTAATACATATCACTTACTTACACTCCTGTAACTATCCATCCTAATACATATCACTTACTTACACTCCTGTAACTATCCATCCTAATACATATCACTTACTTACACTCCTGTAACTATCCATCCTAATACATATCACTTACTTACACTCCTGTAACTATCCATCCTAATACATATCGCTTACTTACACTGTCACTATCCATCTTAATACATATCACTTACTTACACTCCTGTAACTATCCATCCTAATACATATCACTTACTTACACTCCTGTAACTATCCATCCTAATACATATCACTTACTTACACTCCTTTAACTATCCATCCTAATACATATCGCTTACTTACACTGTTACTATCCATCTTAATACATATCACTTACACCCCTGTTACTATCCATCCTAATACATATCACTTACACTCCTATTACTAGCCATTCTAATACATATCACTTACACTCCTGTAACTATCCATCTTAATACATAGCACTTACTTATACTCCTGTAACTATCCATCCTAATACATATCACTTACACTCCTATAACTATCCATCTTAATACATATCACTTACTTAGACTCCTGTTACTATCCATCCTAATACATATCACTTACTTACACTGTTACTATCCATCTTAATACATATCACTTACTTACACTCCTGTTACTATCCTAATACATATCACTTACACTCCTGTTACTACCCATTCTAATACATATCACTTACACCCCTGTCCATATCCATCCTAATGCATATCACTTACTTACACTCCTGTAACTATCCATCTTAATACATATCGCTTACTTACACTCCTGTTACTATCCATCCTAATACATATCACTTACTTACACTGTTACTATCCATCTTAATACATATCACTTACACCCCTGTTACTATCCATTCTAATACACATCACTTACACTCCTGTTACTACCCATTCTAATACATATCACTTACACTCCTGTAACTATGCATCTTAATACATATCACTTACTTACACTCCTGTAACTATCCATCTTAATACTTATCACTTACTTACACTCCTGTAACTATCCATCCTAATACTTATCACTTACTTACACTGTTACTATCCATCCTAATACATATCACTTACTTACACTCCTGTTACTATCCATCCTAATACTTATCACTTACACCCCTGTTACTATCCATCCTAATACTTATCACTTACTTACACTCCTGTAACTATCCATCCTAATACATATCACTTACACTCCTGTTACTATCCATCCTAATACTTATCACTTACTTACACTCCTGTAACTATCCATCTTAATACTTATCACTTACTTACACTCCTGTAACTATCCATCCTAATACTTATCACTTACTTACACTGTTACTATCCATTCTAATACATATCACTTACACCCCTGTCCATATCCATCCTAATACATATCACTTATTTACACCCCTGTTATTTTCTATCTTAATTCATATCACTTACCTACACCCCTCTTTATCCTCTCTCTCTCTTTCACTGAATCTCGATTGGGTGCATCAAACAAATCCATAGCACCTCTTATCCTGCTCTCGCTCTCTTTCTTTCTCTAAACACTAGGGCTCCAAATGCTGCTCACCAAAATAATGCCACTAAGAAGACTGCCATCTCTTTTTCTTGACAAAAGTACATGGTTTATACTTGGTATGCTATTTTTTCTCCCTTCTACACCATCAAATGGAAAATAATCTGCATTACAACTGATGTAGACTCATATGGTTACAGTCTAAATAAGATATATATATATATATATATGTGTGTGTGTGTGTGTGTGTGTGGTATGCTTTGTAAATATATAGACACTGCTTAAATATTCATGCACACTGGAAATGTATGCACCCATATACTGTTTATACACTGTCATTTTATGTATACTGTTGATAACTTTTGTAAAAAATCTGAGAAGGTTTTCCCTGCGTCGCTGCTGAAAAGGGGTTTAACTAAACACAGTTGGACTTTCTTGGTAAACAAAAGCAAAACAATAAATAAATAAATAAAAACAGACAAACAAATAAATAAAAAACTTTATGAGGAACAAATAAAAATATGAAGCAAATATTTAAGAAAACACACACACACGCACAAACACACAGATGCACACACACATGCACACACACATGCACGATCATCTATTACAGCCACACGTGACTGTGACTGTATATCTCAGATTTTTGGTTGCCATCAAGTTATTGAACAGATATATAAATAAGTGCTGCACGGTAATTTATCTTCTCAGCTCACTTCACCCCCCCCCCCCCCAGACACACAGAAGTCTCTCATCTTCTTAATTCAGAAATGAAGAAGAAAGCTAAAAAATAATGGTAGACAAAGAACTAAAACCCGGTACTGATATTTCTGGTATATACTTAGAAAGCTTCTAGAATAACAGGGGTTTCTTTTGCATGCTTTTACTGAAGACTACGGGGGAATTCAATAAAGCCTACACAGAGTGATTTTCCATGTAGGCATAGTGGCACAGCCCCAACATGGAAACCGGAAGTTGTGCGATCCAGTAAACAGAGCAGAGGGACGTGCATGAGCATGGGGACAAGGACGTGTCCGCGGCATGCAAATCACTTCATATGCAGGTGAAATGCATGCAAATGAGGGTGATTTGTGATCCAGTCAGCAGAAAGGTATCCGTGTAGGAGCCGTGTTGGTGTCCGAAGTGTACACAGAAAATAACTGTGTACAGAAATGTAAAAATTAAACAGGGACTGTAAAAGCCCAAATAGAAGGTTGGATATTGCAATGTAGGCATAGAAATGTCCAAAACTATGCCATGTGAGTCCAAAAATCAATGCAAAGCATTATAAAATAATAATTTTTAATACATATATTACATTTGCACAGCATGCGGCAACACGCAAGCATGCCATTATGCAAAAAAAGGAAATATATTAAAATGTTGAAAAATTGAAAATAAGACATTTGTAAAAATAATGCATTATAGTGCCCTGCATGCAGTATGTACAATGGCAGGTTTCAGTGGTTGTTAAGGAGGCAGGCCCTGGAATAGTGAAGTATCCTGGGTATATGCAAGGATCTGTATGCAAACGAGCTGGGGTTACTGAATAGCAAAAATGGGCCACAGTGTCCACAGATAAAACCCGTGGAGGCCCATAACCATGTTGGTGTTAGTAGAACAGGTAGCTGACATCAAAAGGGGGTGTGTCACACTATGTTTAAGTGGATTGGAGCTCAGTGGCGCCAGTTTGCACTCAGCTAAGCACAGATAATTGGGGGGCATGTCCAGTGCTGCTAAGATGTGTATAGCTCCGCGGTGCATGTTTTAGCTGGTTTAAGCTAAGCTGAGCATGCCCATGCATGGGGATGTGTCCAGACTGCTGAGCACTTTTTAAACCAGCTGTGCGGGGTTTGCTCACCTTGCCACAATGATTGGCAGTGATAGAAATTAAAAAATAAAAGGAAATAGCCTGGGAATGCCAGTCAAGTATAAATGACTGAAAGCTCTGTCCACTGACACTGGGCCATTTAAAACTTTCAATGATAGACCTGACTGGTGGAATGTATCATAGTCAGCCAATCACACAGGCAGAATCTTCAGTACACCATATAAAGTATGCAGAGACCCTTCAATCTGATTTTTTCTACAAACTCTGCACCATTAGAGTACACACTTGAGAATTTTAACTGAAAAATTATAGGGGCTGCTGCTGCTTTGCTACATCTGTGTGTGCTAGAGGCTGAGGTCAGTGCTGGTGCTGATGCTGACAATAGGTCTAGACTGAGAAGGAGAAGAGTGTTCAGGCCCAGGGTAACCTTCCAGGGGCTACATGAGCTAGAGATAGTAGACTGCTACAGGGTGGACAGGGACATAATACAAGAACTCACCAAGCTTTGTCACCCCCAACTCAGACCCAGAGCCAACAGAGGGGAACCCATCCCAATGGAAATAAAGGTATGTGTAGCCCTTAGAATACTAGCTACTAGGTACTTTTCAAAGACCTACTGGGGACGTGATGGGGGTCTCATAGTCATCTGCATCCTGGGTACTCCACCAGTTACTGGCTACCATGCAAACACATGCCAGTGAGCATATATATTTACCCTGTACCCCTGAGGAGAGACTCAGCAATATGCATCTCTTCCACCATGTAGCACACTACCCTGAGGTTCTGAGTGCCATAGACTGCACTCATGTGCACATCAAAACACCACTTGGTGTGGAGGGTAGAGTCTACATCAACAGCAAGAGGTATCACTCCATCAACTGCCAGGTCATGTGCAATGCCCAGGGCATTTTCATGAATGTGTGTGCTGGCAGCCCTGGCAGTTATCATGACTCTCACATCTGGCATGCATCACAACTGTACCAAACGTTTGCTGGGGGGACATCCCATATGACCATCTACTGGGGGATGCTGGCTATGCACTGGAACCATGGATGATGACACCCATCAGAAATGCACACACACCTAGCAAAGAACACCATAATGATGCACACTCACAAGCTAGGAACATCATAGAGCATGTGTTTGGGCTGCTCAAGTCATGGTTCCACTACCTCGATATATCCGGCAGACTCCTGCAGTACTGTACAGCCACATGTGTACATATGTTCACAGTATGTGCCATGCTACACAATGTGATCCTGTGGAAACAGCTGCAGCAGGAACATCACAGGGAATGGACACACCACCCCCCACCAGTGCCAAGGTCTCCACAACCACAGCCACAGGGGGACTCTGAGGAGGAACCCCCTGAGCCTGTCCTTGTAGGCAGATGTAGGCATGCCCAGTATGCCCTGGCCTTGCCAATGAGGCAATGCATAGCAGATGCACTGACAACCTAGGATCCTAGGGACTGACACCTCACTCTTACTCACATACATAGTAAAAAGGATGCCAGCCACACCACACAACCTGTACCTTACCATGTACGGGCTGTGTACTGCATGAATCCGACAGAGTCAACCCTGAAGCACTGTTATCTCAACTGTTGCAAGCACAAGGTAAGTCACTCTTCTTTACAACAATGTATGGGGTACTAGACTATGGTAGCATATGTATGGACTTGCTCCATGTATGCAAGGGAATAGAGTAAGCTACTTGCCTACCTGCAGACAACTAACAGCTATGTGGGACAGCAGTTACTCCCTGTCCAATACTGGCTGCCCTATAATATGTAGTAGGCGACAAGGCAGCAAAGCCCACTGCACTATGCCAGGAAAATGACAAATTGTGGGGTCATAGGACAGACGCATGACTGTCAATGCTAGAGTCCCCTACCCCCAACATACCTGTGTTCCCATACAAATGCAGTAACAGTATGTTTGCAAGGTAATAGCAGCAGACCACACAATCCCAGAGCTGTCCCAATCAACCTGGTGGCATGTTCCATTTCCACAGTATGCAGGGGTCAATGTGATATGTATTTCTATGGGTGACAGTGTCAGGAATTAAACTGCATTGTCTGGTGGCTGTTGTGGCTTAGTGGGCTAAGTACATTACCAGGGTTGATGGTGTTCATGTTTTGAGACTGGCTATGCCTACTATTTTGCATGTGAGGTGCATCTATGGCAGGAGTCCCACAGACTGTCCATATGTCACTATTTGTTACTGCAAGAAAGCTGGACAAAGCCAGACACATTGGAGGGATAGGGGCCACAGATATGGACAGTACACAGCTTTGAGTAACCTAGACAGTGGCTAGTATAACAGCAGGTTGTAACAAGTCAGAGTAGCAGCAGGATGTAAAGGGTGTCACATAACTGTGTCACTACTTATAACATATCAGTGGGCACCATCATACCTCTCAAATGTACAGATTTTCGCAGAATGTCCAAATTTTTGCGTAATATTTTTGGTCTGCTTTTCATAAAAATTGCAGTTTTCTGGCAAACTACTGGAAAATCATTAAAGGTTGAAGTTAGAAAATAATGACAGACATTTGAGATTCAGACTTCATACCCTTCAGAAATGTCATGCTAATACAAAACCTGTTATTCTACCAACTTTCTAAGTTTGTAAGAGCAATTTATAAAAAATTGTCCCTATTTTTGGGTCTTTGTCCCACTTTCATATAAGGCTTTGTCCAGATTTCTTGCTCTGAAGTTGAGAGGTATGGACACCATGTAGCATTATAATACCAAAACAATACAAACTGTCTGAGGACTAGAACAGACATATGGGGTGCAATGCTGGACATCCTGCAAAACATGTACAGTCAGAGGTGTGAAGTCTGTAATCCTGTGTGTGGTGTTACATCTTGTACCCTAGTCACAGCATACCTACAAATACATAGAGCAGCAACTATGGACAAAGCCAGGAACAGGAGTGGGACAAAGGCCCACATATAAGGAGAAGGATGAACTACTGGCCAGACAAATGTAGAAAGTGCAGAGAATTAACTCAAATGTCTGTCAGCAGTTCCTCACATCAGTCTATAATGATTTGCCACTGCTGTACTGGGAAATCACATTGCTATGTAATACATACCAGACATAGGTTCATAGTTTCATAGGTTCATACTAGGCTATCTGCCCTAGGGCATTTATAAGCCTAGCCCGAGTGTGTGTGGCTTTCGCCACCCCTTGGAATGAGAATACTATGCCCATTTAGGGTTTAATTTACTGTGCCTCTGTCTAGTAGTGACACAGAGATGACCCCCAGGGTAAACCTACGATCTCCCATCCACTCGTCAAGATTTCTCTTGAAGAGAGTCAGTGAGGGGCTCTGCCTAACATGGACTGGGATTCTGTTCCAGAGTGTAGGGAGCCTCTGGGTTATGAATCTGTCCCTCCAGCATGTACTATTTATTTCTGTGTTGAGGTTCAAATCTCTCGCTCTCGTGGCTCTGGTGGATTTAGATTTTCTGAGGTGGAGCATGTCCATTAATTCCAAATTGGACATGGCCTTGTACGTCAGGCATAGATCGCCTCTGAGTAGGCGGTATGCGATTGAATAGAGCTGGAGTTTCTTCAGCCGAGCAGCATATGACATATGTTTGAGACCCTTGATCCTCTTGGTGAGGTACTTTTGGGGTCTTTCCAATTGCTGCAGGTGTCGGGTAAGGTACATCCCAAATGGGGCATTGTACTCAATTATGGGCCTGATAAGGGAAGAGTATAGGGGCACAATGACCTCTCTTGATCTAGATGTGAATCCTTTCATGATAAGGTGGGTAATATAGAAGGTCTTCCTAACCACCTTGGCAATGTGAGTGTCAAATGAGAGGTTACTGTCAACTTGGGTCCCTAGGTCCCTGATTACTTCTTCCGTACTTAATGGATTACCTCATATGTGGTAATTTGCGGGTACTTTGTTTTTCCCAAAGGGTATGACTATATATTTTTTGGCGTTCAGTTTAAGGCCATGGCTCTGGCACCAGTTATCCGTTTCTATGAGGCCTTTCTGAAGGATGCTTGTGTCTGCTGGAGTATCAATTATGGCGCCCAGTTTGCAGTCATCTGTGAACTTTGTTAGCCACAATCCTCCTATGTTTGCTTGCACCTCGGAAAAATAAATGCCGAACAAGAGGAGTCCCAGGACCGAGCCCTATGGGACACCGCTTGTGACTGGCTTAGAATCTGACATGGCTCCAGCAATTCTGACCTTGTGGGTTCTGTCCTTGAGCCAGTTTGCAACCCATCTTATGACATATGGGTTTTCATTTAAGCTGGTGAGCTTGTCTATGATGCCTGAGTGGGGTATTGTGTTGAAGGCTTTTGCAAGATCAAGGTAGGCTGTGTGAACTGCCTTACCCTCATCAATGGCCTTAGTGACTGTTTCAGAAAAGTCGACCAGGTTCAAAAGGCAGGATCTGCCCTTGACAAAGCCGAATTGGGTAGGATCCAGTCTCTGTAGGTCCCCAATGTCTTTGTTTATGAGTTCCATAATGATCCTCTCCATATCTTTGCAGACCAGGCTCATCAAGCTTATGGGGTGGTAATTTCCAGGGTCTGTAGAAGCACCTCCTTTGTGGAGTGGGACCACTGTTGCTGTACGCCATTCTTTGGGTACATATCCTGTAGTAAGGCTAAGATTAAACAGCAGCCTTATGTGCGGGTTTAGTTCCTCTTGGAGTTCATGTAGCACGCAACCCGGGACACCGTCTGGTCCCATTGATGCTGTGTTTTTAGCTTTGGAGAGGGCGGCTCTCACCTGGGCATCTGAGATGTCAGGGAGGCTACACTCTGCTGGGATAGATATTTCTCCTTTTGGGGGGGAGGTGGGAGAGAAATTTGCACTGAACCTGTCTGCCAGTATTTTGGCAATGTCTGTGGGTTCAGTGTATTTTTTGTCATTTTGGAGTAACTCTGAGCATATCTGGGAGTTTCCACCCAGGTTTCTAACATAACTAAAGAAGGCCTTGTGATTGTCTTTAGTGTCTTTTGCGATTTTTCTCTCAAAGTTGGCCTAGGATGATTTTATGAGTGATCGTAGTTTTTTTGCTAGTACTGATCAGAGATGCCTTCCCTTTTGGGGATTTTGCTCTGTCATGTAGTAACTTCCTCCTCCTGTTGTAAAGCTTGTTTATGGCTGGGGTCCACCAGACAGGACGCCTGCCTTTGGGGGACTGGGTCTTGGTTTTATTTGGGATTGCATGATCCATGCATTCTTGAAGGTGTCCGTAAAAAGCGTTTATAAAGGATTTGGTGGTGTGGGCTGTGGTTTTCACTGGCCCAGGGGCCTTGAAGGATACCACTTCAGTCTTAAGAAGTGTGAAGTCAGCTTTTGAGAAATTTTTCACTGTTGTCTTTTGTGCTGGGGGTGGGGGCGGGATGTGGATTTCCAGTGAGATAATTTATGGTCTGATCTCACCAATGAGGGATATACTTCCGGTGTGGAGCATTGTGTCCCCATGTTTGTGATAATCAGGTCTAGTATATTATCTCCTCTTGTGGGAGTGGTGACTAGTTGACATATGATGCAAAACCCTGCTCAATCTAATACAATCTGTACACACCCTAGGTATGAGTCAGATATTACTATCATTATACAGCCAGGGAATCCCTTGGGCATTATATCAGGGAGGTGCTGGACTGTTGAATCAGGTGCAGCAGCTAATTGGCTGTAGCACACAAACTCCTGGACTGGAGTACAGGTAGGTCTGGCCTGGAGTCCCCTTGTAAGTACTGATGGTCACACTGGGCATGCTCCTACACTTAGCTAATTTCAGCCTATTTCTGATGCCTCATCTGCCTAAAGAACTGAGATATCAATATATATCTGTGCATACAGAGAGCTATGTATACCTGTCTCTCCCTATCTCCATCAAACATGATTACCCCTATTTAGCAGTATGTGGCACATACAGATGTATATGTATCTGCAGATTTGTATATAGATACATATATATATATATATATATATATATATATATACATATATATATATATATATATATATATATATATATATATATATATATATATATATATGATATAGAGAGAGGGAGAGAGAAAGACACACACACACAGAAAGGTGTAGAGTGCTGCAGTGCTGCAGCCACTTGTACACCAATTGTAACTAGTGGCATGTGCAACTAGTACTGTGAGCTGCAGTGTATAATAGTAGGTAGGTAGGGGTTTTAATCTCACATTAGCCACCTTGTGTGCATGTATGTGTAGGTATTCTACATACAGCAGTATAGACATGCCCAACAGGCCTATGTCTGTGAAATGGTTGATCATTTTATGGCCCTGTGACTAGTGTCCTCCACAACAGTGGCCACCCTTTCAAAAGATGCTGATGTCATCCACCCAAACAGCAGTGGCAGATACTCTCCAAACACATAAGCTCTGTGGTGCATGTGATACGTACGTAGCACTATACTATATACAACTAGATCAGTTGGGGTTCTGATCTCCGCAATGGCAACTCTGCTAGTGTGTGTACATGTGTGTAAGTATATCCCCTTGCAGCAGTGGGTCTGTCTTGTCTATGTGTGTGCAATGCTTATACAATTTTAGACCCTGTGCCTACCTGTCAACCCCCCCATTGTCTTACTTTAAAGGGTCTGCTGTCATCCACCTTAGAAACACAGTTAGACACTCTCTAAACATATAAGCTCCATGGTGCATGCAATAAGTATGTAGCACTATAGTATGTATGACTAGGTGGGTAGGGGTTCTAATCCCATCAATAACAACTCTGTGAGTGTGTGTGTGTGTGTGTGTGTGTGTGTGTGTGTGTGTGTGTGTGTGTGTGTGTGTGTGTGTGTGTGTGTGTGTGTAACTATATCCCCTTGCAGCACTGTGGCTGTCTTGTCTATGTGCGTGCAATGCTAATACATTTTAAGGCCCTATGCCTACATGTTAACCCCCCAGTGGCATACTTTACAGGGCCTGCTGATGTCATCCACCTTTGAAGCACAGTTAGACACTATCCAAACACATAAGCTCCATGGCGCATGCAATAAGTATGTAGCACTATAGTATATGTAACTAGATAGGTAGAGGTTATAATCTCAAAACCAGCAACTCTGTGAGTGTATATGTGTTTGTAGGCATATTCCCTCACATCAGTGTGGCTGTCTTGCCTGTGTGTGTGATGGTTATACCATTTTAAGGGGCTGTGCCAACCTGTTAACCCCCCCATTGGCTTACTTTAAAGGGCCTGCTGATGTCATCCATCTTAGAAGCACAGTTAGACACTCTCTAAACATATAAGCTCCATGGTGCATGCAATAAGTATGTAGCACTGTAGTATGTATGACTAGGGAGGTAGGGGTTCTAATCCCATCAATAACAACTCTGTGAGTGCGTGTGTGTGCGTGTGTGTGCGTGTGTGTGCGTGTGTGTGTGTGTGTGTGTGTGTGTGTGTGTGTGTGTGTGTGTGTGTGTGTAAGTATATTCCCTTGCAGCACTGTAACTGTCTTGTCTATGTGTGCAGTGCTAAAACATTTAAGGCCCTATGCCTACCTGTTAACCCTCCAGTGGCATACTTTACAGGGCCTGCTGATGTCATTCACCTTAGAAGCACAGTTAGTCACTATCCAAACACATAAGCTCCATGGCGCATGCAATAAGTATGTAGCACTATAGTATATGTAACTAAATAGGTAGAGATTCTAATCTCAAAACCAGCAACTGTGTGAGTGTATATGTGTTTGTAAGCATATTCTCTCACAGCAGTGTGGCTGTCTTGCCTGTGTGTGCGATGGTTATACAATTTTAAGGGCCTGTGCAAACCTGTTAACCCCCCATTGGCAACCTTTACGACACCTGCAGATGTCATCCACCTTAACAGTAGTGGCAGACACTCCTAAAACACATAAGCTCCATGGTGCATGTGATATATATGTAGTGTTATAGTATGTACAACTAGACAACTAGGGGTTCTAATCTCAACAAGGGCAGTTCATGAGTCTGTCTGTGTGTGTGTGTGTGTGTGTGTGTGTGTGTGTGTGTGTGTGTGTGTGTGTGTGTGTGTGTGTGTGTGTGTGTACATATATCCCCTTGCAGCAGTGTGAATGTGTTAGGGTTACCACCTGTCCCACTGTGCAAGGTGCAGTCCCTTTTTGGCCAGGTGTGTCATGTGAAAAAAGCTAAAACCATACAAATGTCCCATGAGTCTAGGACAACAAACATTTCCTACATTTTTCTAATAGTTGCACAAAACAGTCATTTACATCAGAAACACCTAAATGTTATGAGAAATAGCATAATCAACTCAAATGTTGCAAAAATAAGCTGTTATACTGGCAAAAAAGTGATGTTATGTCCGTTGCACTCACTGTGGGTATGGTTTGTCTTGCCAACTCTCGTGTTTCTACAGAAAGTGTCCCACATTGGGCATTTGAAAAGGCGGCAGCCTGAGTCTGTCTTGCCTATGTGTGTACAATATGTATACATTTTGAGGCCCTGTGAGTAGCTGCTGCCCCTAAATAACCCACATGTATCTAGGCATGAATGCTACCTGCCACCACCTACATTTATAGGTACTGACCAAGTTTGTGGATGACTATAAGTTGAGTGCTGTCTGTCATTGACTCCCCAAATGATGTTAACATACTGCAAGAGGGTCTTAAAGTAACTCTGGACTGGTGCCAAGGTCTTGGCCTCAAGCTAAATGCAAAAAAAATGTATCATAATACCATTCAGCAAAGACACAGCCCCACTGTTTACCATGTCAAGGGAAACTCCCTAAACACACAATCTGTGTTGAGAGATATGGGTATTCAGGTTGATAACAATTTTGCATTCTACCATCATGTAGCGGAAGTGGTCAGAAAAGTCTTTTACGTGGTTCATCTCATAAGTAAAGGGATTGCATCCAGAAAAAAGGTGGTCATTACCTCTCTATAGTCCTCACTCAGTAGCAGACTAGTAATTTAGTACAATGCCCAATTTGGAATGTACCTATCCAGACATCTGCACCAACTGGAAAGGCCACAAAAATACCTCACAAAAAGAATCCATGGCCTCCAACACATGTCCCATGCAGATGAGCTCAAACCACTATTGTTCCACTCGGTATTGGACAGGTTGCTCAGAGGTGAGCTGTGCTCCCCTACAAGGCAATCTTGCACCCTGCCCTACTACAGCTGCTCCATATCCGTAAGTCTAACTCCTCATGCCTTACCTGCATGACAGACCTGAATCTGATATGACATCAACACAACCTGCTAGAGAGACAGATTTGTCTCCCAGAGGCTGCCCTGTCTCAAGAATAGACTTCCCATACACGTCAGACAGAGTACCTTGCTGACCCTCTTCAAGCGCAATCATGATGAGTGGATGGGAAATCACAAATCTGTCCCAGGGTTTCCACCTGTGTCCCTCATTGACAGGGGCAACAATTGCTGACTTATGTTTATTTTTGGGGATAAACTAATGGCTAGACTTGTAAGGGCCTCAGGGCCATTAGTCTAGTAACCTCCTATGATTCTATAAACCTATGATCCTACTGAACACCCAGGTGACATGTATCAAGAGCAGCATACCGTGTCATGGGGTATGCATGCAAGATTATACTGTCTGCCCCCATTGTCCATGACACTCTGTTCTACACATATGCACCTAGGTAACCATACACATATACAGCCGTACATTGGTGAAGTCACATTTCTGCGTTGCCACTATGCCATCCTGAGCTGCTGTATTGGCACCAGATCTCCACAGCATAGACACACAGACCCCTGGAACAGAAACAGAAAAATATCTGAGAGACAACAGTCAGTCAGCAACACTACTACCAATGCAACATCATGGAACAAAGGTACATACACTTTGGTGTGTACTCATGACACATGCCAGCAGATAGCACCTTACATGGTATAACACTACTGCACTACAAACTGTCATTAAATGTACTATAGTCACCCTGTGCTTTAGACACATATTTGCATGTCCCTGCATTGATGGTATAGATGACAGGGATGCGGCACAGGTATCATCACATGCACAGCATGTGGTTTGGGGTTGCCAAAGGCCTAGACTGTGCCACACAGTTAACATCATGTGTGTGTGTCAGGGGTGGTGCTCGTCAGCTGGGCCATGGAGAGCAGCTGTGTGTGTCTGTTGTTGACCTGCATGTGACAGTGATGTGTGAGTGTGTGTGCATACACAGTCAAGCCATGTGCTAGCCCTACAAGAGGGTATGTTGGACAGCTGTGGACCATACATGGCAGAATGTATAGTTCACAGCCTCCGGACAGGAACATGGGAACTGGCTCTGCCAGGAGTGGCACTGGTACCATCACAACTAGGGTCAGATGCGGTACTACTTGCTGACAGTGACTGATGTCTGCTGGGGCTGTGCCCTCATGGGACTGCCCAGGACCATGTGCCCATGGCCTGCCATGTCATGGTATGGACAACACCCTCCCTTCTGTAGTGCTGGAGGTACTGCCACTATGGGAGCATGACTGTACACAGCCACATGGAGTCTCAGCTGATGTTGTTGCTGACCTTTGGCCATGTATCTGACACCCTACTCCCACCACATGTTCTAGCACAAACAGTGCATGTTCAAGGACTGACAATGTCTCACCCCACCCTCTGTCCACTACATCAGTGAAATGATGCATGGTGTCACCAATGTTGTGGATGGAGTCATGGATACATCTATGATCCTAAGCATCCATCTGGTTTTGTGTTCGGAATGTGCCTGTGCCTCCATGACAAACAGAAACATGCGTTGAGTAACTCATGATGTGACATCTGTGACAGGTGGTGGATGGGCAGCAGTCCTTTTTCAAGCCCCCCTGTCAATTTGCCTGTCTGGCTATGGCTAGTGTCTACAGTCACAGATGCCATAGTTGCCACACTCTCCTGTTCGATGCCACCACACTCTGACTGTCCAATATCCGTGGCAGCAGGGGACTGGGTATGTGTGGGCATACTGACTGTGTATGGAGACATTGGATGAGGAAGTGGGATGTCAACCCATGGGACAGATTCATCCTCTAACCTCACCTGTACCTCACTATGGCCGCCATCATCATCAGCGTCTGATGAAACACTGACATCAAGTTGTGAGGGGGACACACTTCAACCTCCACGGTCACCTGTGAGGAGGAAGACAACATGATTACATTAATACCTGCACTATTATGTCTGCTGATACACACACACACACACACACACACACACACACACACACACACACACACACACACATACACATACAGGTGAGGTTCCACAACTGCATTATACATACCACACCTTATTTCTGATCCTATGCACAACACACAGGCAGACCACAATAGACAAGACAGGCCCTTAATAATATGCACTGCAGCTACATCCAGTTAATGTTGCCAATACTATACACCTGTGAGATAAGTGATATGTCAGTGTATGTGATGGACCTTCACCTAAAACACAGTTCACCCATCTCCACCATACTATTGCCCCCTGTATAGCAGACTATATAGACCCTCACAAAAATATGTGCAAATATGTTACAGCTCCTGCAAATACGCTACTGTGATTACCAATTCAATGCACTGCATTGATCCCCTCCAAAACTGAACATACAAGTACTGTACTATGGCTAAGCTTAATGGTTGTGTCCACAGCAAACTGGCAGCCCTTAACATTCCTGGGGTATATATCAGCCATAACAAAACAGTTTCACACTCAGCGGCTACAGGATGTTGGACTCCGGCCACACCAGATGTACCTTTGGAATTGTGGGGGAAAGATATTGTCAGCAAACACAAATGTGGCATTGTTACAGGATAATATGTGCCTGTATCAACATGTACAGTACAAACTGAGATACTGCCCACATTGCTGGTATTCTGAGTATGTGTGCACAAGTGTGCATTACAAATCCCCCCACCTCCCAAACACAGATTGACCTGACATCTGTGTGCAGGAATGCAGGGACTGTCACTATGACTGCTACAGTATTAAACTGATACCCACAGGAGGCTTACCTGGATGCTCTTCTGCTGTGTAAGCTGTGCCACCCACCTCTATGGCATATGGGATGATGGATGCTTGCGAGCTGGTGGTTGCCCACTCTGATCATGGGCCCATCTTGCCATACTAGCACTTTTGTTTTTTTTTTTTTTTTTAGCAACACTTACCGCAGCCATCTTATCTACCTGCTGGTTATGCCTCCTTTCATTTGTCACAAGTGATGCATGGGCATCTACATGTCCAACACTGATTTTCCATTGTTGAGCTTTTTTTCAAATCCGTTCCCATAGAGGTCTGCCATGGATCTTCCAGTTCTGTTGTTTCCAGGCAGGTAACCAGGTTGTCAGTCCCTTAAAAACTGCCCAGCTGTCAGTATAGATGTACGCTTTATCTCCAGGTGATAAACTATCGATGAGCAGGGCAACAGCTCGTAACTCTGCCTGATTATTTGAACCAGCAGTACCTTCGTCA
The DNA here is from genome assembly GCF_019279795.1 of Protopterus annectens. Classification (NCBI taxonomy): domain Eukaryota; kingdom Metazoa; phylum Chordata; order Ceratodontiformes; family Protopteridae; genus Protopterus; species Protopterus annectens. The sequence goes on along the minus strand of NC_056737.1, from coordinate 1,081,037,034 downwards.
AATAACACAGTTTCTGTTCGTGGGCAATAAGCCATCGCAGTCCAGGTCCTGCCATTTGATCCAATTTTAGCAGAACCATCAGTAAACCATGCATGTTTTTGTTTTTTCGCATCTAAATTATTAAATGGTAATGCTGTAGTGATTGGGGATTTTGGAAGCTCATGTCGCTGTTGTTCTATCGCATCAGCATCATCCAAAACTACCAGTCCAGCCAACTGTTGTACTTGAGATACTCCAGGCACGATGTTGACCCTTTCCTGTAAATACCATTTTTATTTTTTACAGTCGAAGATTGTGCTATTAGAGTTTTCATTAAATTATTATTTCGTAACCACCTCTGGATTGGGTAGTCTATCTTAACTGTCACTGTTTGTTGTTTAGTTATTCCTTCCACATGGACCAATGTTGTGTACACTGCTAGCACATGTTGCTCAAGGGGACTATATCTCACGTGTGCTCCAGTCAGGGATTTGGACCAAAATTCCAAGGGTCTCTTTTTCCCAGTGTCATCCTTCTGCCACATCCCCCAAGACATAACATTATTGACAACTGTTACTTTAAGGATAAAAAGTTGCTGTGGATCAACTGGGCCCAGCCCCATGCTCTGCTGTAGGGCCTTTTTTGCTTCTTCGAAAGCCGTTTGTTGCTTGGGACCCCACTGAATGTCACATTTTTTTCTTGTTACATAGTGAATGGGTCGCAAAATTAGTCTGAGGTGAGGTACAAATGCCCTCCAAAAGCCCATTACTCCCAAGAAGGCCTGTGCCTGCTGTTTCATTTCTGGGACTGCAATTTTCTGAATACTCTTTAGTGCCGCTGCAGGAATTTTCCTTTTAGCTCCATTTTAAATTATACCAAGGAATTTCACTGATGTCCCTTGTTGTGTTTTATTTTTATTTATAGCCCACCCTCTGTTCTGAAGGTGCTGAATTACAGTTTTTAGTGCGATATCCACATTAGATTTTTTTTTTGGTAATTATTATGTTATCAATGTAATGGAAAATAGTCACTTTATTTAGCTGTAACTTGGCTAGGTCTCTAGCCACTAGTCCATGACACAGGGTAGGGCTCTGCAGATATCCCTGTGGTAACACTTGGAAGGTATACTGCCTCCCCTCCCAGGTAAATGCAAATTGGGCTCTGCTTTCTTCTGCTATCAGAATGGAGAAGAAGGCATTTGCTAAGTCCAAAACTGCATGATATGGTCCAGGAGATGAAGACAATCTTTTCATGATTGTAACAATGTCTGGAACAGCTGCCGCTAAGGGTGGGGCCACCTTGCTCAGACCTCGATAATCTGCAGTCATCCGCCATGATCCATCAGGTTTCTTTACTGACCATACCAGACTGTTGAATGGACTCACTGTTGGCTCAAGTATGCCAACCCGAAACAGTTCTTGGATTGTTTCAGTGATCTCAGCGTGCCCACCTGGAATATGATGCTGTTTGATGTTTACTATTGTTTTAGGTGTGGGAATATAAAGTGGTTTCCACTTAGCATTGCCTCGGACTACAGCCTTAACTGTGTTGACTGAACAATGCTGCACTCTAAACCTAAATGGCCCTACAGTGGTTTCCAAAGTTCTACCCTTTAACACATCTATTTCTAAAATGTGCTCAGGTACTGGAGCTATTACTGCTTCAATGAAAATAGGAATACCATCCCCAAAAACTATCTTAACCTTGGTTTTGGTACCTAGTGTTTTTGCCCCTCCATAACCATCAGTCTCTATATATTGTTCACGAAATTTACAGGGGTTGCCTGCAAAAATGGTTATTTTTGATCCTGTGTCTACCAGAGCCATCACATGTTGTGGCCCTCCCCTCCAAAAAATGGTAAGGGGTACATAAGGGCGTCGGTCTTTAGATGTAATTGCTCTTACTGTACCCTTAGCTACTGGGGACCCACCTACTAGTCAATTTGTCTCTGTTTTCTTAACTGGGGTTTTCTATTTCTTTTTTTTTCCAATCTCTCTCATCACTGAATTCCCCCTTTTGCCACTGTGCCAGCTCCTCATCAGTAGAGATATCAGGGTATAATTGATTCCACCCTACATTCCCTTCAGTGGTACTTCTGGTTGGACTTTTTGTAGGGGTTTGCTTTTTGCCTGCTTAGCCTGAGCCTTTCTCTTTTTGTTTTTGCTTTCATTTTTTATATAATTCCTCAGTAGCTATCCCATCTATTTCCAACGTCTACCCCTCCACCTTAATAGATCCAGAAACATTTGCTTTTTGTGACTTTTTCACCGATTTATCTTTTGACTTTTTTGCATTTGCTTTCCTAGCTCTTCTCTGTTCTCTCTCTTCCACCAACTCTGCCATTTGATTTAGAGTTGACTATTGCATTCCATATCTGCTGACCCACGCAGCCCGCTAAGGCAGCCATTAGCTGCCCTTTCCACCACTGTGGTGCATTTTTAATCAATTTACTCCTCATATTGCTGGTCATTATTTGTGCATCTGGTCCTTTTGGAAGCACTAATGCCCTATTCCTTAATTTTAGTGAATAAATGGCAGTCAACATAGCCATTTTTTTTAACTGCTGTATTGCCTCTGCTATCGTTTTTCAAGGCTTATGTTCATCAGCTACTGCTGTGGCATCAGGCCAAGTAGCTTGGAAAGCCGTGGCTAACCATGCCACCAGTGTATGCACCTGGGGATCATCATGATTAATATTATTTACTAATTGTTTTAACCGTGGGTGAAACACCAAGCATGCAAATTGGTGTATTTTTTCGGCATTTAGAGTCACTGCTTCTCCCCCTGTATCCCAAACCCGAAGAAACCATGCTAAAACAGTTTCCCCTGGCTTTTGCTTATAGATTTGGATTATATTCAGTAATTCAGCTTGAGTATAACTCCGCACATCAAACCATTGTTGTGCCCCCCCCCCCCCCCAGTATACTGTCCCTTTTTTTCAATAACTGGGCGTGCCTCCACTGATGGGGAATTTACTATTTTAAAATCACTATCACCCCCATCAGTTGAGGGGAGATCATCTTCCCACTTCTCAGGGTCAAACTCTGCCTTACACAGCAAAGCATGAACCCGAGGCCTTGGGGGCGGGAGACATCTTCTTCCATTCCGCTGCCTATGCTGTTGAATTATTCGAGTAGCTAAAGTCACTGAATTAAATTTCCAGTGTTTGGCTTCCTCTCCTGCTTTGACAAGTGCCATATTTGCCTTTTCTAAGGCATCTCTATTCATTCTGTGTGTATGAGCATGTTCTTTACATTACTCTTTTAACTCTAAAACTTTTTCTTTTAGTTTTTCTACATCTCTGTCTAACTCCTGAATTGCCTCAAAGAACAGCCATCTGGCTGCTCCCACCCCTTCCTTCATCTTTTTCCCCCTTATTATCCAGTTTTAGTTCCGATAAAGCTTTAGCTAGACTATCGGGGTCTGCCTTAGGTCTTTCTTGCAAAAGTTTTGGGGAAGGAGGGGGTGAAACTTGACTTAATGCCTTAGCAAGAGGATCCCATTTCCCAAACAATGCTGGCATTATAGTATCAATGCCCACCTTATTTGGGGTGCTTGATACAACATCCTTCCTGCCTATGCCTACATGTTTAAAAGGAAAAAACATTGGTTGTTGTGACATTTCAGTTTCAAACCTCAGACCCTGCTCGCTGTGCCAAATGAACTAGTTCCTTACTTTAAAGTCTGAGGTTAATACAGGATTAGAAATGACACAAGACACCAAGGCTCAAACTTAACAATTTATTAAGCAAAAATTTACTAGATAAACAGAAAAAGACTAATAAATCATGTACTTACAAGCATATGCATAAACAAAATCATTTTTGCCACTGATAGGGAGACTTTAATCCTATCCAGTGCAGCTATTTGTTCAGTCAAGGCAAGGCCGACACTGGCAAAATGGCTCTAAGCTCAGGTCAGGCTGGTGCTGTGATCAAATCCGGATGATGATAATTTTTATTTTAGCCTTTGAGCTTTTTATAGTCTTGAACAAACAACAGGGTCAGTAGGTTTAACTAATGACATATCGATCACAAGCTCATTATGAGTTGATGGAATATTGTAGAAAATATGACATTACAAGCTCATCATGAGTTGATGGAATATCTTAGAAAATTACAGATCATTTCCTAAGTTGTAAACAAGTCTCATAATGTCTGGTCTTATGCCTTACTTCCCTTACTTCCCTTTTTTAAAGAACAGTTAGCTCACAAACTTGTGATATAGTTCCTCCTTGAAATTCCCATATTTTTGTAAACATCTTTTAAGCTGACAAAAAACTTACAGGTCAACCAAAGTTTAGTTATACCAGTAATCAGTGAGCAAGGCCTGCTCTTAAGCATATTGTATTGTTACAGTATTAGCAGCATATAGTGAGGTAGTGGCATGTCAGATCTAGCAATAATTAATCTAGCAATAATCAAACATACACAGTGACATGTGGCTCGAGGCATAACAAAAACTTGGTAGACTGTGTGGATCCGTCACACTCATGTACACGGGCAGCCACCTACTACCACCACCAATGAGCACAATTTGTGAGAGATACAATGACATTAGGAGCCTATAGTCCATGCTGTCTCCCTTGCAAGCCAGTATATCTGGCACCAAAAAGGTTGTCAACACAAGCACTACACCTTAAACAAGACCCACACCTACACAACACACACCCACATATGCAGAGGTCCTTAACATAAACATACCCAAACAAAGTTGACCTCTGAGGCAAAAACACACACACAAACTCCACAGCCTTCCATACCACATACCATGCATAGCCACACACCTGCATCTCACAGCCACTGAGGCATCACAAAACTCAACATATTAGTCATAAGAGAATCCATTGTGAGACACACAGATGTGCCTCTCACCAGACTGGATCTGGAGAAAGTCACGGTTACTTGTCTGTCAGATGCCAGAATCTGCCATATCACATACGCACTGATGTCTCTCAACAACAGGTACTGTTATGAGTCTGTCATTGTCCATGTTGGCATGACTGACCTGAGACGTACCTCCCTGGACTATATGAAGTGAGATATGATTGAGCTCTCTGAATATGTGTCCCAGGCAGGTATGTCCCTTGCCTTAAGCAGCATTCTGCTGTCACCCAAAATGATGCTGCAATACAATCAGGAAATGATTGACCTTAACAATTGCCTTGGTTTCTGGTGCCATTCCAGGGGGATCCAGTACCTGACAGTCTGGGAAGATATGATCGACAGAACATGATGCTTTTCCAGAGATGGGCTCCATCTGTCTCACCTGGACTTCAGGCTTCTGGCAAAGATTCTTGCCAATCCCGTAGTGCCTTTATTAGGAAAAGTGGTGAGGTTAACACTACCAGCATAAAACTGTCAACAAATCACAAATTAAAGGTCATGCTGCTAAATGCTAGGAGTCTAAACATGAATCTTCACTCATTGTAATCAGTCTTAACCCTGGAAAATGCTGATATCTGTGCAGTCATAGAGACATGGTTCATATCTGCAGACAGTACCCCAACCTTACCTGGTCACCCATCCTATCATCTTCAGACCCCAAACTATGGGCAGTAAAGCCAAAGGAGGTGAAATTTCACTGTATATGAAAGACATACACACCTCCAGTCTGGTCAAACAGTATGACACACAGGAGACACTCCAGGTGCAGTTAGCCACTGACAAGACCCCTATTCAAATCATAGCTAGCTACCAGCCCCCATATTTGACTCAAGATGCTCTTTCTGTCTATATGGACCTGTTCGACTCTATCAGGATTTGACTCTGTACTCTGATCCTGGGTGACTTTAACTACCCAAACATAGATTGGAAAAACTACTCATGCCAGAACACAAATGCCCAGAGATGCATTGAATTTGGCAATGCAAACACCTCAGAACAACTAGTTGATACCCCCACATGAGGTGAAAATATCTTGGACTTGATATTAAACAACATGAGTAACCACTGCAGCATCCCTACAGTTTCATCCTCCATGGTAATATCCAACCATAAAGTGGTCACTTTTGCAGTCATCATTTCCCACAATACCCATCTAGCTAAGGTCAGACATACAAACATCTCCAAAGTTGAGTCCAGCCTCCTGGGGGATGGTATAAACAGCTTCCATGGCACCCGATCACATCGCAGGATGCATTCTACATGAACTCGGGCATGAACCTGCAGCACCATTAGGCACTGTACTCAACCAAAGCCTGAATACCTTCTTTGTCCCAGCTGAGTGGAGGACACCCACTGTCATCCCTTTATACTAAGGTGAAGCATCCACCGATATGGCACATTATAGAACTATCAGCCTAACTAGCCTGATCTGTAAGCCCATGGAACAGATTATCATGAACCTCATTAACAAGGACACTGATGACCTACACACATTCAATCACACACACAGTTTGGCTTTGTCAAGGGGTGATCACGTCTGTTAAATATGGTCGACTTCTTTGACACTGTCACCAAAAGCCATGGACAAGGGGGAAACAGTTCACACTGCCTACCTTGACCTGTCCAAAGAAATTTGACACTATTCCCCACTTGGTGATAACAGGTATACTCTGTCAAGTAGGCATCAAGCTGTATTTTACCAGATGGGTAACAAACTGGCGCACTGACAGTACCCACCTAGTCAATATAGGGAAAGCCACCTTGAGCAGTAGACCCGTAGCTAGTGGCATAACCCAGGGCTCTGTCTTGGGGCCTCTATTATGTGTGATTTACTCTTCTGAGGTGCAAGGCACAACCAGTGAGCTATGGCCAACCATGTTTGCAGATGACTGCATGCTAGGTGCTGTCACCAAATGCTCTAGTGATGTGGACATCCACCAAGAGGGTCTCATGCAGACACATGACTGGTGCCAGAAACATGGCCTCAAGATGAATACCACAAAATGCAGCATCATCCTCTTTGGGGAGAGTGATGTCCCTACAAATTATCACATTAATAACAATGTCCTAAGCAAGCAATCAGTTGTGAGGGATTTGGGCACACAGGTTGATGGCAACATGGCTTTTGACCACTGTATTGCTTCCGTTGTATGGAAAGCCTTTTACATGGCCCACCTCATACATAAAGGTATCTCATTCAGGGACACGGGGGTCATAACATCCCTGTATTCCTCCCTAATAAAGCCCATTAGTGAGTATAATACTCTGTTTAGCATGTACCTCACAAAGCACATGCAGCAGCTGGGGAGACCACAGAGGTTCCTCACCAGGAGATTCCAGGGCCTCAAACATCTGCCATACACAGGCTAAAAGCCCTATTCCTCTACTCAGTTTCATACAGACTCCTCAGAGATGACCTCTGGCTGGCCTACAAGGTCATCACAGACCCCACCTTTATGGGACTGCTGCATATCCGCAAATCAATCTCCACTCGAGTAACCCTTACAAGTGCCTTCAACCTGGTCTGTGACATCAACAGGACTTGTTGGTGGGTCAGATTTGTGTCCCAGAGACTCCCCCAGCTGTGGAATAGACTCCCTGTCCACATCAGGCAGAGTACCTCTTTACCCCTTTTTACAACCTGGATAACTGGATGTTAAACAGGAAATACTCCCTTGGGATACCACCCATGTCCCTGTTGGACTGGAACATTGGTTGCTGACTTGCATAAACATGGGCTAAACTGTATGCTAAGCTTATAAGGGCCTCAGGGCCAATAGCCTAGTAACCTCCTATGATCCTATGAATACTGGTTATGGCCCTGTGTGCTGTGATGGACTGTGTTGTTATGTCTCCACATCCATCACTGCCATCTACTGTGGTGTGTCCCTTATGGGCGACGTCCCAGTACCATGCCATACAGCCGCCATCTGACAAATAGGTGAGTGGTACTACAGGTATATGGGGACAGTCCAGCAACATCTATGTGATGCAATGACAGACAGCACTGCAAACATGCTGTAGGGTATCCTCCCTGTAGGTGACTGACATCCACAGTACACAAATGTTTGCAGAATGTGTATATGTGCCTGATATATTTGTACCCTCTGTCAAACATGGATGTCTGGCAAACAGTTGGACAATACATAATGGTTGTTCCCAGACTGTGTGGTATCTGGCTGTCACATGCCAGAGCCCTCAGAAAACAGTTATGGTACATTAATATCTGGTAATGTATTCATTCCCTTAATTCTATGCTCGATATGTACACTCTGTCACTGATGATGGGCCTGTGTCCCCTAATACTACTGACTATAACCTGCAGTCCTACTGTAGCAGGTCAACAGGCATGCTAGCCATAGTTCTGAAGCTATGAGATACATATATTGAGTACACAGTGATCTAGCCAAAGTACACCAGCGACAGTCAGGGACACCTGTACAATGTTTGACCTATGCCTGTGTGACATTCACAGACTGAGAGGAGCTGACTGACAGTACATCATGTGATAAGCCAGCTGTATCCACCAGTACTTACTGTCACTATTGTCTATCACACAATCCAGTAGCATTTGTACAGGAGCTGACCATTATTGGAGGGACTCAGAGGGCCAGAGCTGTGATCTACGTCACAGCAGACAGAGACAAAAGGGAAGCCTGTAGGTGCTGGACAGTTGACTATCAGCAACATGTTATTCCCAGATATGTACTACAGACCTAGTGTTGTAATCCCTATTTCCCATAACTGCATCCTCCTGTCTGCATCCCATTACATGAGGAATTCTATTACATACCTGGTAGAGTGCTGTACTCCTTTATGTGCAGAAATCCTAAAGTATAATGCTTGTGATATCACAGTCTATCTTTGTAAAGCAAGTCACAGACCTGTTTACCATAGGCAGCAGCTTGCCTTTTGTAGGTAATGCTCATGAACAGGTGATTGCCTGTTCACCAATCTGTGGCTCACACTTGCTAATTGCATCCAGAACAGCTGGGTTGCATTTTCATTAGCCAATGGCATGGCACCGCAGTGCTATAGTCAAGGCCTTCATGTAGGCCTTGGCCCATTTCCTAGTCTATAAGATGGACATTACCAAGGTGTGGGGACTACAGCATCACAGAGGGTAGGTAAAAATAGTGTCCACTGTTTGGATTTATGTGGTATGTCCACAGTTTTGCATGCTATGTTTGGCCATTGTGAACAGACTTTCTGATTATGTGGTAGTTTACTGTTAGACAAATATGTCAAGTGCATCAGAATATGCATGATGCAGCAGTTGCTGCTGGTCTATCAGCTGTGTATGTTTGTAGGGGAAGACTGTGACACATGTCCCTGTCTCTTAACCTTTCTCTCCCACCCCTTTATGTGTGGGTGCTTTGTGGATCCCTTATTCTAGGTGGTTGTGAGGTATGGTAGGTCTGTAGCAGGTAGCTGAACATACTGCCTCATATGTTGCAGGCTGCAGCTGCTGCATTTTGCCCAGGAGTCATACTGAGGAGTATGAATACACTGGGAACATCAAGCTGTATATCTCAGTGAGGGAGCAGTGTCAGCTCTGTTGTTACAGCATAGTCAGGGTGAGGGTACCCATAACATTCCAGGTGAGGAATGTGCTTCAGGTACATATGTTATGTAATAGTGCCATCCAGAGAGTGGTAGACAACATTTAGTAAGCCTATACATATTTGTGCAGTGTGTCCCAACCTACTGGCCTTTGACTTGCTAATATGGGTGACAGTGACTGCAGTAGCAGCAACCGGTTCTTCTTAAAATTGCAGGGCTCAGTCATTTATTTGTTGTATTGACAAGCATGTAGTTGACATGCAACAGACTGGAATGGAACCCAGGACTATGGGTGGCAAAATGTACAGCAAGCTAGGATTGACTGCAGTAGCAGCAACTGGTTCTGCTTGAAATTACATGGCTCACTCATTTATTTGTTGTATTGACTTGCAACAGACTGGAATGAAAGGAGTGTGGGTGGCAAAATGTACTGCATGCTAGAAATGTAACAGATTGAGCTACTGAGTCAATACTATAGCAGGTGTATTTGCAAGATATATGTGCATGCATACAGTATGTTACGCAGAATTCGCATGAACATGTGTGTTCAGATGGGCATGACATGTGACACTGAACTGTATGTCATGATTTTCTAATCTCAGTCTGTACTGACTTACCAGTACTTCAGCACACAGAATAGGTTTTGTGACAATCATGCCAAAAGTAGGTGGCACAACTGGACATTCTGCAACAGTCTGTACAGTTGTCAGCTCTACCTGATTTCCTGGGCCTCACATCCATCCATCAACATTTATTTGGCTGTGTACTGGTTTGGTGTCTGCATCACAGTCCCAAGTATGCTATCGAATTTCCCATTATATGTATAAGCAGTATGTCACTGGCAATCAGGATATGTTTATGGAAACACCTATTATACTTCAGAGCTGAGTGGCCTAGTGGGCTAATGCACTATACTGTAGTTGTCAGAGTCCCGGGTCTGAGACTTGGCAGGGGTGATTATTTTGCTGATGTGCATAACAGTGTCAGAAACTCATAAGGTGATTAAAGCACTTTTAAGTGGATTTAAGTGGGTTTGCGCACCGCTGCACTACATGCCACGCCACCTAGCTCCACATAAACCTGCTTTAATTCCAAAAAAGAAAAGAAAAAATGGGTAATAGGAAAGTGGTGAAATGGGGCAAGCAGGGAGAAAAACGGTGTGAAAGGCAGGTAGGGATGTACAGGATGGGTGTAGGAAAGGACCATAGCTCTCCATTTCTGGTACAGCAACAGGTATACAGGTTGTAGAGAACTTGGAATTTCGTGCCTCACATCCCAGAGAAAGGAGTGTGGGTGACATAACTGTCTTAATTACTGTAATGATTGATTGTGGGCAGTGTATGTGAGGGTCAAATGTAGAGCTATGTATGGGGTGATTTTTTTTTGTTGGACAGATGTCCTATTTTATTTTTATTAATGTGAGAGTAGAATGTTGGGGAAGGGTTATAGGTACATGTGGGGAGCTAAGTTGGGTAGGAGAGGTTGCATTTGCAAACAGACAAGACAGACAAGAAAGCAGACAGGGGCATTGTATGACACATAAGGGAGGTAAACACCTTGGACGGGAAGGGGGTTATGGAATTGGAGAGTCATGTACCCCCAGATGGCAGCAGTGAGACTGAGCTCCCCACCCATGGGCAGTCAACAGTGCTCCTTCACTGCCCCAAGGTGGCTGTGCTAGGGGTTGGGCACTGGGACCACACTGTCCCTCCAGGTTGGCCAGTCTGCCCTCAGTCCGACACAGGCAATCATCAAACCCATGGTGCATGATCTTGTGCACCATCCCTGGTAGCTGTTGCTGGGTGACTACTCCCTCTCCACGCCTGCTCCTGGGGGGGACGGGCCCTGTCCCCTGAGGTGATTCCACCCATAGGTGGTGCAGGACCAGCAGAGGGGGCAGCACCAGGTTGGGTCCCAGACATGCTGGGACCCGGTGCAATGGCAGGCTGAGGTAGGGTAGGTGGATCAGCAGGAGCCAGCCTACCCAGTGAAGCTATGGTGTTGAGTTTTTTTCAAAGTGAATATGTTAGTAATAACTGTCTTTTGGCTTTTCCGGGTTAGGGGTCACCACAGCGGAACTCCGGTCCGCTAATGATTGGCAGAGAATGTTTATGGTTTTGAGTTGCCAGGCACCCAACCTTCAAAGAAGGCACACCCACACATGCATGCACCTACCTGCGTGTCTTTAAAATCACTCCACTGCAAGGAGGATATGCAGACTCTGCACAGAAGGAGCTCCAGCCGAGAATTGAACCGAAGAGCCTCTTGCTGTGAGGCAACAACACTAACCGTTGCACCATGGCTTACCTATATAGGTTAGTAATGAACAGAACATTTAAAAGTTAAGTTATAACAGCATACCAGGTTGTTGCAAATAATCCAGTAACATAACATTGCATAGAATATGGAACACAACAATAAGTGGGATAACAGCCAGTATTGTAACAACATGCCAGTAACAGTTACTGCAAAAGGTCAACAACAAAGGTAATTCAACAACATATGTTAGTATGCAACCATTGTAATACATAACAGTAATAAAACACAAGGCCCAACATAATGTTTTGAGAACAACATATGTTAAAAGTAAACCATACCTAATGTGTAACAATAATAATTTATAATGCAGATAAAGGGTGGGGAGTGAAAGAAATACATTACATTACTACCAGTATAACTACAGTGGACTATTACATGTCAGGGGAATGTATATGAGTACCAAGGTGTACTATGGACTAATGTAGTGTGACTGTGCTATTGACATAAATGAACTGGATGTTAAATCTGTCTCCAAGGAATTTGGCAAAAGTGATCAGTCATGTATCATGCACAGTACAGAGAGTTTAAACTCTGGCCAAACTGGAAGCAAAGCTCTCTCCAGCCAAGATTGTGTTAGACAGTCAAGAGGGGAAGGTTAACACCTGCACCACACCTCAAGCAACGCATAGCCCTTCTAAACCCACACCATCAACACCCACACATAGCAACACTAAACCCACATATGCGGAAGCCCTTAACATTAACCTGCCCAAGCAACAAAGACCTCCGAAGCTGAGACACAAACACCAGTCACAACCAAAGTGACACATAGCTCACAACACCAGTGTGCTACTCAACAACAGCCCCTAAGGCAAGACAACGTACCCAACACTTTAGTCATAGGTGACTCTATAGTCAGGCACACTATTTTTTTTTTATTAATGTGAGAGTAGAATGTTGGGGAAGGATTATAGGTACATGTGGGGAGCTAAGTTGGGTAGGAGAGGTTGCATTTGCAAGCAGACAAGACAGCAGACAGGGGCATTGTATGACACATGAGGGAGGTAAACACCTTGGACGGGAAGGGGATTATGAAATTGGGGAGCCATGTACCCCCAGATGGCAGCAGTGAGACTGAGCTCCCCACCCATGGGCAGTCAACAGTGCTCCTTCACTGCCCCAAGGTGGCTGTGCTAGGGGCTGGGCACTGGGACCACACTGTCCCTCCAGGTTGGCCAGTCTGCCCTCAATCCGACACAGGCATTCATCAAACCCATGGTGCATGATCTTGTGCACCATCCCTGGTAGCTGTTGTTGGGTGACAACTCCCTATCCAAGCCTGCTCCTGGGGGGACAGGCCCTGTCCCCTGAGGTGATTCCACACATAGGTGGTGCAGGACCAATAGAGGGGGCAGCACCAGGTTGGGTCCCAGACATGCTGGGACCCGGTGCAATGGCAGGCTGAGGTAGGGTAGGTGGATCAGCAGGAGCCAGCTTACCCAGTGAAGCTATGGTGTTGAGTTTTTTTCAAAGTGAATATGTTAGTAATAACTGTCTTTTGGCTTTTATGGGTTAGGGGTCACCACAGCAGAGCTCCGGTCCGCTAATGATTGGCAGAGAATTTTTATGGTGTTGAGTTGCCAGGCACCCAACCTTCAAAGAAGGCACACCCACACATGCATGCACCTACCTGCATGTCTTTAAAATCACTCCACTGCAAGGTGGACATGCAGACTCTGCACAGAAGGAGCTCCAGCTGAGAATCAAACCGGAGAGCCTCTTGCTGTGAGGCAACAACACTAACCGCTGCGCCATGGCTTACCTGTATAGGTTTGTAAAGAACAGAACATTTAAAAGTTAGTTATAACAGCATGCCAGGTTGTTGCAAATAATCCAGTAACATGACATTTCATAGCATATGGAACACAACAATAAGTGGGATAACAGTCAGTATTGTAACAACATGCCAGCAACAGTTACGGCAAAAGGTCAACAACATAGGTAATTCAACAACGTATGTTAGTATGCAACCATTGTAATACATAACAATAATAAAACACAAGGCCCAACATAATGTTTTGAGAACAACATATGTTAACAGTAAACCATACCTAATGTGTAACAATAATAATTTATGATGCAGATAAGGGGGGGGGCTGAAAGAAATACATTACATTACTACCAGTATAACTACAGTGGACTATTACATGTCAGGGGAACGTATGAGTACCAAGGTGTACTATGGACTAATGTAGTGTGACTGTGCTATTGACATAAATGAAGTGGATGTTAAATCTGTCGCCAAGGGATTTGGCAAAAGTGATTAGAGTTGTGTATCATGCACAGTACAGAGAGTTTAAACTCTGGCCAAACTGGAAGCAAAGCTCTCTCCAGCCAAGATTGTGCTAGACAGTCAAGAGGGGGAGGTTAACACCTGCACCACACCTTAAGCAACACATAGCCCTTCTAAACCCACACCATCAACACCCACACATAGTAACACTAAACCCACATATGCAGAAGCCCTTAACATTAACCTGCCCAAGCAACAAGGACCTCCGAAGCTGAGACACAAACACCAGTCACAACCAAAGTGACACATAGCTCACAACACCAGTGTGCCACTCAACAACAGCCCCTAAGGCAAGATAACATACCCAACACTTTGGTCATAGGTGACTCTCTAGTCAGGTACACTGATGTCCCACTCACCAGGCTGAACAAGGAGAAAATTACAGTCAGCTGCCTGTCGGGTGCCAGGATCCACCACATAACACATGCATTCAAGTCACTCCACAAAAAGTACAAATATGAATCTGTCATTGTCCATGTTGGAGTGAATGATTTGAGACGTACCTCTCTGGACTACATGAAAAGAGACATGGAAGAGCTCTCGGATCATGTGGCCCAGGCAGGTATGACCCTAGCCCTGAGTAGCATCCTGCCTTCGCCCAGAATGATACCACAGTATAAGGACAAAGGATTGACTTCAACAATTGGCTAACCTTCTGGTGTCTTTCAAAGGGGATCCAGTATCTATCTGCCTGGGATGACATGATCGACAAACCACGATGCTTTGCCAGTGATGGTCTGCACCTGTCACCCTTGGGATTCAGGTTACTGGCTAAAGTTCTTGGTATCCATATAGTGCCTTTTTTAGGCAAGGTTCAAAGGACAAAAACAACAACCATAACAGATACAGGCATGTAAAGTCTGAAGGTAATGCTACTCAATGCTACAAGTCTAAATCACAAAATGCACTCTCTTAAGGCACTCCTAAAAATGGAGAACATCGATATCTGTGCAGTAACTGAGACCTGGTTCAAGGCTCCAGAGAGCACCCCTGCAATACCAGGCTACAACTTTTACCACACTTTTCGGCCACCAGACCAAGACCGAAACACTAAAGTTAGGGGAGTGTCCATATTCACCAAGGATATTCACACCTCCAGGCTAGCTGCCCAACACAATGCATCTGAAATTCTCCAGGTGCAACTAACACTAGGTAAGACTGCAATCCAAATTGTAGCTTGCTACTGATCCCCCACCATGCCCCAAGATTCTCACTATACCTTTCTAAACATATTGGAAAATATTAAGATACAACTAAACACCCTAATACTGGTTGATTTTAACTACCCTGCCATTAACTGAGAAAACTACTCGGGTACCAACACCTTTTCCCAACGGTTCTTGGAATTCATAAATTCCAACGCCCTGGATCAACTAATCCATTGTCCCACCAGGGGCTCCAATATCCTAGACCTGGTCATTACCAACATGGAAGATAGGTGCTCCACACCAGTGGTCACCCCTTCATTGGTCAGATCTGACTCTAAGCAAATCACCCTTGGCATCCACATCCCACCCCCACCCCCCCTCAGTATGGAAACCTCCGTAAAAAACTTCTCCAAAGCCAACTTCATGCTACTCAAGTCAGAAGTGACAAACTTCATGACACCCAAGCAGATGGGAGCTGAAAGTTCGACTGCTAAATCTACACTAAGGCACTGTACAAGCACATCCACTCGTACATGAATCATGCCATCCCAAATAGAACCAAGACACTCTCCTCCAAAAAAAGGAAGCCAATCTGGTGGTCTCCTGCCATAAACAAACTATACAACAGAAGGAAGAAACTGTTGCAGAAAAGAGGAAAATCCCAGGATGCAAAAACCTCCTTTACCAGCTTCAGTAAGAAGCTGAGATCCCTCATAAAATCCTCCAAAGCTAGTTACGAAAATAAAATTGCCAAGGATTCCAAAGACAACCACAAGGCATTCTATAGTTATGTCAAGAATCTAAATGGCAATGCTCAGATCTGCTCTGAGCTATAACAGAATGACATTTAAATATACTGTCCCCAAGGATATTGCCAATATACTGGCAGATCAATTTACTGCAAACTTCACCCCCTTCTCACCCCCTAAAGGGCCCATCTCAATACCAAAAGATTGCCAAATTCTGGTAGTCACGGCCACACAGGTAGAAACCACACTCTCCAATGCTAAGAATACAGCATCCATGGGACCAGACAGCATCCCGGGCTGTGTACTACATGAACTACAAAATGAACTGGCACTTTACCTAAGTGTCTCATGTTGTATCATAGCCTCACCTCAGGCTTCGTGCCCAATGAGTGGGCGCACAGCTATAGTTATCCCACTCCACAAGGGGGGATCCACCTTGGATCCTGGGAACTACTGTCCCATCAGTCTGACAAGCCTGATCTGCAAGGGCATGGAACGCATTATCATGGAACTTATAAACAAAGACATTGGCAACCTTCAAACACTGGACCCCACCCAGTTTAGGTTCGTGAAGCGCCACTCTTGTCTCCTGAACCTGATTGACTTCTTCAAATCAGTCTCCAGAGCTGTGGATGAGGGTAAGGTGGTACACACAGCCTATCTGGACCTTGCCAAGGCCTTCTGCACCATCCCCCACTCTGGAATCATAGATAAACTTACTAAACTGGGCATAAATCCCTAAGTCACTTGATGGGTTGCCAACTGGCTTACTGACAGAACCTAGACTGTAAAAGTAGCCGACTCCAAATCCAGCTCTAGACAAGTCACAAGTGGAGTACCTCAGGGTTCAGTCCTGGGACCGCTCTTGTTTGGCATCTACTTCTCTGAAGTACAGGCCAGCACTAAGGGACTCTGGCTAACAAAGTTTGCAGATGACTGACAACTGGGAGCCATTATTGAATCCCCAAATGATGTGGATATTATACAAAAGGGCCTTACAGAAACAGATGCTTGGTGCCAGAGCCATGGGCTCAAGCTTTATGCCAAGAAATGTATAGTTATTCCCTTTGGGAAAAAACATGTACCCATGAATTACCACATAGGTGGCAGTACACTAAACACTGGAAGTGTGATGAGAGATTTAGGGACACAGGTGGACAGTGGTCTCACCTTTGATAACCACATCGCCACAACAGTCAGGAAATCCTTCTTTGTGGCACACCTCATCACTAAGGGCTTTTCATCCAGAAAAAAGGAGGTCGTTGTCCCACTGTACTCATCCCTCATTAGACCCATTATAGAGTACAAAGCCCTGTTTGGTATGTACCTCAGAAGACATCTGCAACAGCTGGTAAGGCCGCAGAAATACCTCACTAAAAGAATGACAGGCCTAAAGCAGATGCCCTATGCTGACCGTCTAAAAAAACTCCATCTATACCCTGTGGCATATCGTCTACTCAGAGGCGATCTCTGCTTAACATACAGGGCCATGTCATACCCTGAGCTGTTGGACATGCTCCAATTAAAGAAATCCCAATCCTTCAGAGCCACATGCTTCAGGGATCTAAACCTTGTCATCACAATGAACAAAACATACTGGAGGGATAGGTTCCTGACCCAGAGACTCCCCAGACTCTTGAATAGACTGCCCATACATGTCAAGGAGAGCACCTCCTTGGCCCTTTTCAAAAGGAACTTTGACGATTGGATGGGACATAGGAAATTCACCCCAGGGATCACGTCAGTCGCCCTGCTAGACAGGGGTCCAGGGAAGTAAATATTGTGGGAAAAATATCCAGGGAATTGTTATGGCTAGGCTTGTATGGGCCCTAGGGCCGATAGCCTAGTACCAACCTATGAACCTATGGTGCATCTGAAAACAAAAATCATTTACCCATTTGAACAGATACTATAGCCATTTATTTACCTGTAATTCCTGTGGGGAGAACATCTGTTAATAACACATAACTCTTTCTATAAATATTTAGTAGTACAGATCTGGGTTTGAACCCTGGACTGTGTGTGACAAAATGTACATCACACCTAGCATTTATCAAACTCAGCTACTGAGCCACTGAGGAATATTGATTGGCTGATATGTGCATAGAGCTCACCTGGTAACAAACTATGACCTGGTAGTAGAGGTAGAGTGTTATACAAGACTGCAGTGACACTTGAATACACATGCCTGATAGCCATGCATGACAGACATAGTAGATGAACTGTGCATGGAATGCAGGTGTAGACAATTAAACCCTAGTGGGTGGAAATAGGTAAGAAGTGTACAGACCATATCAGAGTGCAGGGTTGGCTACCTAACCCATATACAGTTGCAGATGGTATATTTGTAGTCTACAGCAATTACGGTTTTATACTAGCCTGCAGCAGCATACCTAAGATCAGGAATGAATATAGCTGAAATGCAATGGTTAACACAGGATAATCCTGAGATGCACAATATACCTTTAGCGTTCCTATTATTGGTTCAGATCTTAGTGCAGAACAAATATCATAATGCATTATATCTTGTAGTACAGTGCCACATCTACAGTTTAGCAGAACACTCTTTATTAGCAAACCTTCGGTCACTTAGTGATATTATTCCTGTTTTTAGTTCACAGCAGATGTAATACTCGATTTTCTGCCCAACCGCCCAAAAGACACACATACTGAATAACACAGCTTTATTAGGAGTGACATCATGCAGTGATTGGTATATATCTACAGTCTTTATTGATGAACAGTTCATATAAAGTAGGTGTTGCAAAACCACTGTAATTGCACAATAACTGCATTAGACACTTTCTATATTTTCTTAACATTATTAATGCAGTAGAAACGTTATGTCCTTGCCATTATCATGTTTCATGCTTTCCTCTTTATTGAACTGTACCTGGCATTACTCACTTATATCAGTCCAGTGCAGTACAATCAAAACTGAATATACCTATGGGCAGTTACTAATTTACTCTTTCTTGTTTATATGACTATAGATTGCAAGATACATCTGTACTCACCACACTCATGGCACAACCTAGCCAGGTGCCCTGCATGAGCCTCCAGGTTGCGAGCTCTCTCCTCTGCAGCTGTGGGGGAGAGAAACACATCATTATGCATACCTGTCTATCATACATGCAGATTAGGTATTGGTAAAACAATGCTAACAATACTTACAAACTTGTGGGCCACTGTCATCCTGGGCATCCTGGATCCAGGTGGCCAAGGGATCCCCCTTCCTACACTTCAGGTCATCATAATGGTGATGCACCTGCTCACCTGTGTGGGGAATACCAGTTGCACTGGTGAAAAAATGTGCCAGCCAGTCCCAGGTCTCTGATTTGTACTCTGACCCCTGGTACTGGCCCTGCAGCAGGTAGACATCACGGTCTTTTACAAGGAGTCCAAATATGACCTTGGGCTCCAGAATGCTCAGAAGTCTGCACCCTCTCCAACTCCTGCCAAAGTTCCTGCATGGGTCAAACTCCAACAAGTACTGGCTGTATTCCCACCTGTTGCACTTAAATAAGGCTGTTTTTCCTGCCCTTACCACCACGGGGCCATTTTAAAAAATGTGATGCTTTGCTGAGCACCATACAAACCCGCTGAGCTCAGCTGAGCAGTGCTTAAAATTGCAGTGCTCAGCAATGTTTAGCAGTGCACAAACCCGCTTAGCTGGGCTGAGCACTGCTTAAACAGAGATTGCTTAACAGTGCATCACACTGCTTAGCAATGTGCAAAGCAGCTAAGCACTGGTAAAACATTCTTTGTTTAAGCAATGCTTGGCTAGGCTTAGCTGTGCTTAGTGGAGCTTAGCTGAGCGCAGCAATGCAGGATTTCATAATACATTTCATGACTGTGTAATTACAAAATAAATGCTTCATAAAATATCTCTGCATGCATACAATATTCCATCAGGGTTTAAACATACGTCTCTTACATGTATTTGCAAAATACATGCTTAATAACCTGTCTGTATAGTCATAGAAAATTCAGTCATGGCTTAATAGTACATCTCATAAATGTGTATTTGCAAAATAATATTAATGACTTGTCTGTGTAATCACACAATATTTCATTGGGATTTAAAATAACTCTCAAAATCTGTATTTACAAAATAACCAGTATGTGTATTCATACCCTGCACCTACTCCACATGAGGCTGTCACTCTAACCATTTGGCTACATAGCCATGTGAATTGCTGTTGTACTTTTATATATATATATATATATATATATATATATATATATATATATATATACACTATGTTTAAGCACAGCTTAGCATCACTGTGCCCCATGCAAACCCGCTCAGCTATGCTTAAACTTGACCTTCCCATTCATAATTAAATGTGTCCAGTTTCTATTTATAGATGTCTGGCACGTGTCCACTGCTAAGCGCCATGCCACACCATGCAAACACGCACACACAAAAAAATTAAAATAATTAACTTTTTTATTTCAGTGCCATACACTGAATATTCATCACTTTCACAGTGCAGGGGGGTGTGTTACACAGTAACACACCCAATACATTGATTCAATAACCATGTTACACAGCTATCCCTCAGTAGCATGTCTTCATTAATATGCAAGGTGCGCTGCAAAAGGGGATCCGCATACACAGCCATGTTACCATCCATGTAGACCTTCCACTGTTCCTACATGGATTTTATTAAATCCCCAGGTAAATCTGAAACTCAAACATCTGTCATTACTTAGTCACTGTAATTCTCTTTGATTTGCCAGAAAACCATACATTTTGCAAGAAATAGTCCAAAATATACAACCACTAGATTGTAATTCCAATATTCTTTTGAATAATCAAATAACTGAACTTTCTGTGTTCTTTTAATTAAGAATAAAACAATTTATGATTTTATTTCTTGCAAAACTTAATTTCAAGAGAGGATTAGACAGATAATGAAATTACCTAAACGCTGTCTCCCAATGGTAAACCAGATATTGATACTGATAAGTTTGAAACTTGAACTTAAAGAAACTGATACCCTCAACATTATTTTTTTGGGAAAATTTATTATCCACATTGATCAAAATAAAACTCTATCTAAGGTTACAAATTAGCAATAAAATTTAAAGTAAAAAATACATAATTATTTTTAAATGCTGAAGCTTTCGAATGGAGAGTGTGGTACAGTGGGGATCGGGGAATTTACCCTTTCCCCCACAGTAGTGCAATCTTAGAGCTGATATATAAAATTGACAGGGGAATGTGGGTGCAGGTGGGCTTGCCCCCCTGCAAAAATGTAGATTTGTTTGTTGTTTTCTGTAGCTCAGCTTTTTGGAATGTCAGTTATATGGTTTCGACCATATGAAGTTTGACTTTCAGTTGAGTCAGTCTTCTGAATGGGCTATCTATCTATATATATATATATATATATATATATATATATATATATATATATGTGTGTGTGTGTGTGTGTGTGTGTGTGTGTGTGTGTGTCTACTGCCACACTTCAGTGAAAGTTCACTTTAACGAAAGTGCACTTTTGCTGAAGTCTAGTTCCCCGGGTGACCCGAAAAAAACAAACACTAAAACATGTTTCTGTAGGGGGGCAAGCCCCCCTGCACCCTCCATGTGGGGGTCTGTGCCCTCCGCACCCCCCTACTAAAATATACCAACTCCAAAATTGCACTACAGCGGGGAAAAGGGAATATTTCCATTCCATGCTGTAGTGTGACTGCCGAAGTCAATGTTCGAAGTTTCACTACTTCGAACAAGTGGACTCGGTGAAGTGGGTTTGAAGTAGTGAAACTTCGAACATCAGCACGGATCCCATATATATCATCATCTTCTTTCGGCTGTTCCCATTAGGGGTCACCACAGCGGATCATCTGTTTCCATTTCTTCCTGTCCTCTGCATCTTGCTCTGTCACACCAACCACCTGCATGTCCTGTCTTACCACATCCATAAACCTTATCTTAGGCCTTCCTCTTTTCCTGTTACCTGGTAGCTTCATCCTTAGCATCTTTTTCCCAATATACTCAGCACCCCTCCTCAGCACATGTCCAAACCAACATAATCTTGCTTCTCTGGCTTTGTCTCCAAACCTTCCAACCTGGACTGACCCTCTAATATACTTATTCCTGATCCTGTCCACCCTCGTCACACCCAGTGCAAATCTTAACATCTTTAACTCTGCCACATCCAGCTCTAACTCCTGCCTGTTTGTCAGTGCCATTGTTTCCAACCCATATAACATAGCTGGTCTCACTACCCTCTTGTAGACCTTTCCTTTCACTCCTACTGGTACTCTGTCACAAATCACTCCTGACACTCTTCTCCACCCACTCCATCCTGCCTATACTCTCTTCTTCACCTCTCTTCCACATTCACCATTACTCTGAACTATTGATCCCAAGTATTTAAACTCATCCACCTTTGCCACCTCTACTCCTTGCATCCTCACCATTCCTCTATCCTCCCTCTCATTCACACACATATATTCTGTCTTAGTCCCGATGACCTTCATTCCTCTTCTCTCTAGAGCATATCTCTATCTCTCCAGGGTCTCCTCCACCTGTTCCCTACTCTCACTACAGATCACAATGTCATCTGCAAACATCATAGTCCACGGGGACTCCAGTCTGATCTCGTCTGTCAACCTGTCCATCACCATTGCAAATAAGAAAGGGCTCAGAGCTGATCATTGATGTAATCCCACCTCCCCCTTAAACGCATCCATCACTCCCACTGCAAACCTCACCACTGTCACACTACCCTCCTACATATCCTGTACCACTCTTACATACTTCTCTGCCACTCCCAACTTCCTCATACAATACCACAACTCCTCTCTAGGCACCCTGCCATATGCTTTCTCTAAGTCTACAAAAACACAATGCAACTCCTTCTGACCTTCTCTGTACTAATTCATCAACACTCTCAGAGCAAACATCGCATCTGTAGTGCTCTTTCCCAGCATGAAACCATACTGCTGATCACTAATCATCACGCCTCTTCTTAACCTAGCTTCCACTACTCTTTTCCATAACTTCATGCTGTGACTGATCAATTTAATCCCTCTGTAGTTACTACAGCTCTGTACATCCCCCTTATTCTTAAAAATCAGTATCAAAAGACTTTTTCTCCATTCCTCAGGCATCCTCTCACTTTCCAAGATTTCATTAAATAATCTGGTTAGAAACTCCACTGCTATTTCACCTAAACACCTCCATGCTTCCACAGTTATGTCATCTGGACCAACAGCCTTTCCATTCTTCATCCTCTTCTTAGCTATCCTTACTTCCTCCTTGCTAATCTGTTTCACTTCCTGATTCACTATCCCCACATCATCCAACCTTCTCTCCCTCTCATTCTCTTCATTCATCAGCCCCTCAAAGTACTCTTTCCATCTGCTCAACACACTCTCCTTGCTTGTGAGTATGTTTCCCTCATTATCCTTTATCACCTTTACCTGCTGCACATCTTTCCTAGCTCGGTCCCTCTGTCTAGCCAATCAGCACAAGTCCTTTTCTCCCTCCTTAGTGTCCAATCCTTCATACAACTCTTCATATGGCTTATCCTTAGCCTTCATCACCTCTCTCTTTGCCATGCACCTCATCTCTTTATACTCCTGTCTACTTTCTTCATCTCCCTGACAATCTCACTTCTTCTTTGCCAACCTCTTTCTCTGTATGCTCTCCTGTACTTCCTCATTCCACCACCATGTCTCCTTGTCATCCTTCCTCTGTCCAGATGTCATACCAAGCACCTTTCTAGCCGTCTCCCTTACTAGCTCTGCTGTAGTTACCCAGCTATTTGGTAACTCTTCATTGCCTGTCTTAACTCATCCCTGAACTCCACCTCAAAATTACCCTTTTTCAATTTCCACCATTTGATCCTTGGTGCTGCCCTCACACTCCACCTCCTCTTCTTGATCACCAACGTCATCCTACAAACCACCATCCTATGCTGCCTAACTACACTTTCTCCGGTCACCACTTTACAGTCTCCAATCTCCTTCAAACTGGCCCTCCTACTTAAGATATAATCCACCTGTGTGCATCTTCCTCCACTCTTGTATGTCACCCTATGCTCCTTCCTCTTGTTAAAATACATATTCACCACAGCCATGTCCATCCTTTTCACAAAATCCACTACCATCTGACCTTCTGCATTCCTTTGTTTAACACCATACCTACCCATCACTTCCTTATCTCCTCTGTTCCCTTCACCAACATGCCCATTGAAATCTGCTCCAATCACCACTCTCTCACGCTTGGGTACAGTCATCACCACTTCATCCAACTCGCTCCAAAATGTTTCTTTCTCATCCATCGCACGCCCAACTTGTGGAGTATATGCACTAACAACATGCATCATTACACCATCAATTTCCAGCTTCATAAACATCACTCTATCCGACACTCTTTTCACCTCCAAAACACTCTTAGCATACTGTTCCTTCAGGATAACTCCTACGCCATTTCTCCTCCCATCCACACCATGATAAAACAATTTGAACCCACCTCCGATACACCTAGCCTTACTCCCCTTCCATCTGGTCTCTTGCACACACAATATACCAACCTTCCTTCTGTCCATCATATCAGCTAGCTCTCTCCCTATACCAGTCATACTGCCAACATTCAAAGTTCCAACCCTCACTACCACAGTCCTAGACTTTCTCCTCTCTTCCTGCCTTCGGCCATGCCTTTCACCTCTTCTCCTCCTTTGGCCAACAGTAGCCCAATTTCTGACAGCAGCCTGTTGGCTAACAGTACTGGTGGTGGTCATTCTTAACCCGGGCCTCGACTAATCTGGTATGTAAATATTTACTGCTGTCTGCATGAATGATTTGGTGAAGTTTTACACCAGATGCCCTTCCTGATACAACCCTCCCCATTTATCAGGGCTTGGGACCAGAACAAAGGAATGCACTGGCTTATGCATCCCCAGTGGCTGGGTTACGGATCCCATAAATATATATATATATATATATATATATATATATATATATGAGCATTGAGCATTGAATTTTGTCAACACTATAGGTGGTCAACATCAGTTTACCTGACAAACTTTGTATGACTATGCAGATAGTAGACAGGTATGCAAGACTGCACAATTCTCTGGCTTGGGGAATATGCCCTTTCCCCAATATTGCAATGCACTGTTTGAGTTAGTATACATAATTCACAGGGGCACAGAGTGTGGGGGCACAATCTATTTCTCCATGCTTCTTATGTTTATTTTTGCATGCACCGAGGATATTGCTCAGCGCATATGTCATAGCATGCTAACATTTGTGTTGTTGACATTTACTGGCTGGCATGCTCATTTTGTCTGTGTGTGTCTATGTACACACACACACACACATATATATGTGTGTGTGTATATATATATATATCTATGCACACACACACACACACACACACACACACGCACACGCACACACATATATATGCATGTCCACTCATACACACAAATGCTTCTATATTACATGCCGGCATTAACATTTTTAAAAAATGACACTTGCTTCCATACCTATGCCTCTGCAGTCACCTGAGGTAGCCTGAGCCAATAGGAATTTCCCTTCACTGCATTATATAGCAGCCCAGTGAAATGCTTGAACACAGAGCAACAGTTTTGACATTTTCAGCATAATGTCAAGCACTGTAATTACACATAATTGCCTTATAAAGCGGGTTCAAGATGTGGATTATGTATAACACCATAATGTTTTCAAAAATCATCCAGTAAACACACTGAGATTATTTCTTTTGTTGTCTCAGATTTTCTACAAGCAGCAGGAAGAAAACATGTAGCCAAAAAGTCAACTATTATTTTTAATTAAAAACAGTAGTTGACTTTTTAATTTTTAATGTTAGTATTTTTTTATTTGGTTGTTTGTTTTGTTATTTGGGGGGGGTGCAGCCCAGCAACCAGTACCATGATCTGCCACTCAAAGCAGCTAATAGCCCTGATGCATGAGATGTTATTTGCTATGTGAACATTGCCGCCTTCCTCTAGCAATGAAATTCATGCAACCTTAACATATGCAGTTTCATAATGAACAACCGAATATAAGCTAATAATAATATGTAGCTGCTGATTTGTTTTACATGACTGATTGAACCATTTTTCCCCAGAGAAAAAGGTCTGGGTATTTAAACCTCTTCTGCAATGTCAACAGAATGGTTTGCAGGAACAGATATATCTTGCAGAGGATACTGCTGCTATGGAACAGACTCTCCATCCACATAAAACGAACTTCATCCCTATCCACATTCAAGCGCAACTTAGCTCTGTGGATGGTAAACAGAAGATTTACCCCAGGACTGTCCCCCGTACTACTAATGGACACAGGCAGCACCTAAATGCTTTATCCCATGCATGGGTTCCCTCAAATTATCTATGGTATGATCCCAGTTATTCTCATTAGGGGTAATATATAATTATTAACCACAGGATGGGTAAGGTCAAAATGGCCTGCAAAGGCAGCTATCCTAATACTTACCCATGAAGCTATGAACATATAATTTAAAAACAAAAGAATAAAACATCATTTGTGCAGGAGGATTGGAGAACTTTGATGATTTTTTATGGTTACATTATTAACACCTTCAGTTTCCTTCAATTTACCTGTGAGCAAAATTATGAAAAGATCAATGTTTAGATATTTATGAATTGAAAAATTATGGGGAGACAAGATTGAATCATCTATTTGCTGTAAGTACACTTTTTCCAACAGTTATTTATATTTTAATAGTTGCCACTGTATGTGGCAAAAAAGAAACCTGGAGAAGGGACAAGGATGCATCTTTCCAGATTAATAATGCAAGATAGTATTTTTTTTGATGAAATAGAATTTTTTTTAAAGTTATTTTTGGAAAGGGGCTATCTCAAATGAATGTATGAAATAGGTAAGGTAATGACAGAAAGTAGGGAAGACAATTTTTCTTCTATTTTAAATAGAACTTTTGTAAATAGTGGAATTTCTAAAAAGGTGGTTGAGGGGAACTTTTATAATAGGGCTATGATTTTACCCTATAGCAACAATATAAGAATGGTTAAGGATATAATGAATAAAATTAGATAGGAATTTCATTAGCTAGTGGGCTAACCAAGAAGTTTGGCATGACCCTTACATATGTATTTAAGAGGGGGAATAATATGAAAGGATCTTCCTGTGGGCATCAAAAATGTGGTGCTTATTCATAGTGCAGATTCATTTCAGATGTTACCAAGACTACAGCGGCTAATTACAACAAAGTTATATCTAGCCCGTGTATGATAAATTACAATAGTAGTGGTGTGGTATATCTTGCTACATGTACTAGATGTCCCCCACTTTACATAGGTAAAACCTACAGACCACTATGTAGTAGAATATACAGTCATATTTATGGAATTAAGAAAAGGGGTTTTACTAATGCTCATGTAAACATGTTATCACGTGAAATAATTTTAAGAAGTTTTTTATTTTTTTCTACTTTTAAAAAGTAAGCAAACCTGAAAGGGGTGGTCCTTGGCATGACATGCTTAAAGCCAGAGAATGACAATGACAGTTACTGTTTCATGCAACAAGGCCATCATGGTTGAATGGCAATATATTAATTAATATTATTTTATGTTTAAAGCTGGTAAAATATAATTTTTAATTTAGGTATTTTTTTAAGTTTTTATTGGATTTTAATTTGCAAAATAATCACAACCATATTTACAGTCAGAGATTTGTGAACATAATAAACACACAAAAGAAAAAAACAACTATTACAGGAATGTCCATTAACCATTAAGTCATTCAAGTTGTTATACATTACATTAAATCTAATTTAGGTTTATATATATATATATATATATATATATATATATATATATATATATATGGGTCAACTTCATATGGTCGACAGTTCATATGGTCGAAACTCATTTGGTCGACGGCTCATTTGGTCGACAACCAGTATTCAAGGCACTTAAGAGGGATTTCCCCCCTCCCCAAAGTTGTGCGATCCTGGAGTTGATATATATAGTTGGGGGGGGGCACAGCCCCCCACCTATATTTGTTTAAAATGTTTGTTTTTTTTGTTGTATTTTCATGTTTTAAACGAATATTAAATGAATATTAGTGGGGGGCTTCACCCCCACACCCACCATTGTGGGGGACTGTGCCCTCCACACACCCCTAACTATATATATCAACTCCTGGGTCGCACAACTTTGGGGAGGGGGGCAAATCCCTGTTAAGTGCCTTGAATACTAGTTGTCGACCAAATGAGCCGTCGGCCAAATGAGTTTCGACCATATGAACTATTGCCATATATATATATATATATATATATATATATATATCTATGGGTTTACTTTGTTTTGTTGAATCTCATTTCACTCAATTTCATTTCACCCCAACCACGTCGCTGAACTGCAGTTAGTATATATGGCACTGTGTAGAGTACTGTAAGGCAAGTAAAAGGTATATGCCCTTTTCCCCACTTTAGTGTGATTCTGGAGTTAGTATATATAATTAGTTTGTTTGAGTACATATTGTCTTCTGGGGAGAGTTAGTCATTGGTGTTATAACTATGCATGTCTATTGTTTAAAATGTATTGTTTTGACGTTTTCGGTAAAATACAATATAAAACAAACAAGGTTGGGGGATACACCCCGCCCACACCCCCATAACTATATATACTAACTCCAGGATCGCACTACAGTAGGAAAAAGGACATATACATTTTACTTGCCTTACAGTACTCTGCACAGTGCCATATATACTAACTGCAGTTCAGTGAAGTGAGATTCAGTGAAATGAGTTTTCATTTATTTGTGTTTTCAGCGATGTGGTCGAGGTGAAATGAAATTCAATGAAATGAAATTCAGCTAAACAAAGTAGACCCATATATAAATATATATATATATATATATATATATATATATATATATATATATATCTACATGTAAGTATTTTTTAAATTGTTCGATTGATTGATGTTTTACATGTGACCTTTTAGACCTTATTAATAAAAGGGGTGGTACTCCCTTAATTGTTTTAGTTATGATAAAGTTCATATCTAGGAATGAAAGTGCTTAACTGTATTGTTTGCGAATTAAAATTTTACTGGAGGTGGAAGTCAAGGAAGAGTTTTTGTACGGTTTACTTTGTTGTATTTTATGTTGCTTTGAAGGAGTTTGTTTTGGTTGAAAGATCATATTTCCCAATCCTGAGAATTGTGCAGTTTCACATACCTGTCAACTATCTGTGTAGTCGACTAAATTTTGTCAGCTAAACAGATTTCAGTGAAAGAGGAATTCAGCAATATCCAGTTTATATATATATATATATATATATATATATATATATATATATATATATATATATATATATATATATATATATATATATATATATATATATGGATTTATTCTGTTTCCCATTTTTAAATATGAGGTCAGGGTGTCACTTCAACAGTGACAATCATCTAGAGCCAACGTTTACACCTCTGGGTGGCTAGACCTGCCACGGTAGTTCTTCCACACCACACACTGGCATGCACACTCATACCTATGGTCAGTTTAGAGTGTCCAATCCACCTATTGCATGTCTTTGGAATGTGGGAGGAAACTGGAGTACCCAGAGAAAACCCACATGAACACAAGGAAGACATGCAGACTTCACAGAGATGGTACCCCATCAAAACCGGGAAACCACTTGCTGTAAGGCAACAACAATATCTGCTGTGCCACTGTGCCACCTCAATATACACTCTTTCTATTCTGTAAACAACCTGTATAACAAAGGAAGAAAAATGATGAATCTATCTAAAAAAATCCAATTCTCACACCTCATAACTACACTAAAACTGACCACCAATTAGGAAATGTAAAGCCGAGTATGAACACAGTGGAGCCATGTATTTTATTTATTTAAGATTTGTTGATGTGTTAGTCCCATTACGTTACAGGCCTCTTTTTCAGGGCAGACTTGAGGTGATCTTCATACAAAATGGGAAATTTAGCAAAGGTATTGGAGAACTTCCCCTACTCTTTAGAGATGATAGATGGCGTCAGAGGGCACCTACAGCAGTACTGAAGAAGCCTAGGAGGAGCAGCCACATGGAGGAGGAAAAAAAAGCAACGGAAAGTTTGTAGGTTGAAAAAGAGAATTTGGAAAAACAATTTGTTCAACATGGAGTATCAGAATGCAGATAAAGATTCCTATGTGGTTGATGATACAGATCAGTAGAATTTAACTGTCCCTTTAAAGCCAGCACTCAGAGCATGCAGATTATTTAATTGATACTATGTATTCATTGGTTGATTCTCTATGCCTTGTGGTTTCCTTAGTGTTTTTAAGTGTTACTTTGTGTGCTTTTAAGATCTGAAGAAGGGCATAGCCTGAAAGCTCTCAACCTTTGTATTTCTTTTGTTTTTGATTAAAGTTCTTTATTTTTAAGCTGGCCATGATCACTGTATTGTTATATTTGCTTTTTAGAATTTAGCTGTCTCAGTGGAGAATGAAGTGAGTGTACAGAGTGGTACAGATAACAGATCTGGCATCAGGGGGGCTGCAGATGATGTTAATAATCAAACAGGATAATCCAGGTGACAGTTCTGCTGTTTAATGGGATAAGATGGCAAATAACATCATCAGAAGTACAGAGAATGGTAACGTGGAGTAGGAACCAGGTGATTTTGCAGTAGAGAATGCAGCAGGTAAAACTTATGTAGCAGAGTGATACAAAGTAAAGAGGAAAGCAACAACAAAGTGAGAAAGAGTCTGGTTTTGTTGCAGCAGAGAATGCAATAGTTAAAATTTATGCAGCAGTGACAGCAGGCACAAAGGGGAGCAGCAACAAACTTTAAATAAAACTGTTTTTAAAAAAGAGGAGAAAGCCAACTGTGTGAATAAAAAATGACACTAATAGACATATATGGGGCAATTTGGTAAGTGTTCTAGAATTTAGAGATCTAGAAATTTGGTCTTTTATGCATATAGGGAGAGTGACTTTTTGCAACGTAACATTTGAAACTGAGGGACTAATGATGACATTTCTGAAACTGTGTAAGAAAAAGAAGAACATTTATCCATGAAACAATTACTTTTTTCTGGTAATAATTTAATTCTTAAAAAATGTTACTTTGCAGTTTAGAACTGATGAACTTTAAGAAGAAGATGTTACAAAATGCATACAGGGGGGTTGTGTGAAATTTAGAGATGAAAGAAATGTATGGCATGGAGGACTGAGGTTGGAGGCTGCTTTGAAATGTGCTAAAAAAACATGGTGAAACACTTGCCAAGTGTAATTTTTGTGGCCGGTTATAGAGGGACATTAAGTCATGCTGGCTACCCTAAATTATATTTCTTTTGTGGGTCTTTTCTCATTTAATTAATTATTGTGCCCAGATACAATTTAACCACTGTGGGGAGAAAGGGAGTACAGCAAGAAAGTGTGTGTCTGATGCAGGTTGTGTTAAAAAAAGGAGACACTTTTGCATGGACTGTCAAAAGCAAATAGTAAATAATGAAATAGTAGGAGAAAGAGAAGAAAACATAAATGAGAATGATAACAAGTGGGTAGGGTAGAGGGTGAACTAGGTGAAGAAGAAAGTACAGAAGAAAAAATATAGAAATGAAACCGCTGGAGAGAGTCTGCGTGCAGGAAGAGGTCAGGAGAAGGGTCTGACACTAATACTTTTTTGAAGTCAGTGAAAAGTCTGATTCTGAGGATCAAAGATTATTTGTACATAAGCCTAAGAAAAATATTCAATAGTGGAAAGAGCAAAAATAAGAAAATGAAAAATATTAAATATTTCCCTAAACTTAAAAAGAAGGGAAAGCAAAAAATGTAGAGTACTTTCAGTAAATGTGAGCAATATTATTAATACTGTAAGATGAATAGAGATATTGGAATGGTGTGCTAAATGTTATGTGGATGTTATTATGTTAGGGGATGTAAGAATTATGACACGTTAAAAATGACTGCAAACAGAAAAATTATGAAGTGGAACTATAACGTGGAACTTCAGAAGTGAAAGTTGTCTTGGAGTAGCTGTGTTGTGTGAAAAACATTGAAAATACTACAAGTAACATTGGTAAGGATGGGAAGGTTAACTGTTGTAGGTGTGTGGTGGAGAGAATGTGTTTATAGAATTATAGCATTGTATGCATAAACAATTAACAAGGAAAGAGACAACCTGATTCATCAAATATTAGACTACATGGTGGTTAATGTGGAAATTATAATCGCGAGGGACTTTAATTGCGATTTAAGGGGAAGGCATAAAAAGAATGAGCAAGATATAATGAAATATAGGAAGTGATACAATATAGTAAGTTAGCTGTGTGGAACAAAAGTCACTGTACTTGGGGACACTTGGATCTGAAATGATGTTGTATTATCAGAAGGCTTGGGGGTAGCAGGTGGTGATACAGTTGTTAAAGGTTTTTCAGACCATTTAGCAGTATAGATGGAGGTGGTGGAAAAAAAACGAGTATATTAAAATAGAAAGGGGAATAAAAAGAATAAATGAGAAATTATGGGATGAAATTGGAGAGTGGGAAGTACTGCAGTTATGGAAGGATCATGTAACCATGAAGGACTTCTATAAAAAACTGGTCTGAATTGTGGACAGAATTTAAAAAGAATAAAATGTGTTTTTTTTCCAGTGGTAGGATTATGTAAGAAAGGAAGACAAAGTGAAGTATGGAAAATTTTATAGAAATGAATTAGAGAATTTAGAGACTAACACAAGAGATTATTATTAATATTATTATTAATGCTATCATTATATGGAAAATGAATATATAAAAGAAACAGAGAAAAAAGTTAAGGCTTTACTGTTTAGGCAGATATATTATTTACAGGATGTCCCATGAGTGGAATATTGTTTGTATTGATGATGAATGTGACAGTGAGTGAAGTAGCTTACAAAATGAAATATGCTAAATATGTGATGCAAAAGGAGGTGGTAATATTGGTAGGTTGACATACGCAGATGATATAGTTGTAATCGTCAATGGATGAGGGAAGTGCTGGTTTGCCTGAATGGGTATTTAAATGAAATGGGAGTGACTTTGAATAAAGACAAAAGTAAGGATTTGGGTGATGTAGTGAAAAGTGAGGGTGTGTATTTTTCAGTGGGTTTACTATCATTTTCCCAATCGCACTTTGTGCGATTAACATTAGTGCGAATCTACTGATTTGGTAGAACAAATACCAAAATGTAGAAAGTTACAACAGCGAATGCAATACAGCATTCGCTGTTGTGACTTTCTACATTTTGATGCAGATCAAGCTATAGTGGGGATCGGGAGATGTACCCTTCCCCTCACTAAAGTGTGATCCCGGAGTTTGTATATCTAAGTAGCAGGGGGTGTTATTGACTGGAAATGTAGAATTTTCAGTAAAGTTGACATTTCTGAGATGCTGACTTTACCGAAAATACTTCCTTCTACATTTTTTTTTGTTGTTCTGATTTCTGATATTATTTTTTGGAAATTTGAAGACAAGCAGAATGTTGGTTCAAGGAAACTATAGTAAACCTTTCAATGAATGAATTATCTTTGGTAGGAATAAATTTCAGGAAAAATAATATAGTTATGATGCAGTGGGAAGGGGTTATAAAATAAATTAAAGAACAGTATACTCTGTGAAGGACTTTTAGATTAGCATTCAGGAAAAAGATTTATCTGGTGAAGTCAGTGTTAATGGGCAAATATCGAGTGTATATGTCAAATATTGATATGATCCCAGTAAAATATGATAAGGAAATTATTCAGTTGCTGTTTTCATTCATATAAGGTTCAAGATTAAACCCAATGAGAAGAGGTGTGTTGTTTATGAGTGAAGATGAAGGAGGGGGGCTGGGGTTACTAAATCCAGTTGTTTATTCTGCTTCTTTAAACTTGTATATGAGCATTAGAGTGTGTAAGAGAAGAGAATGCAAAGTTAACACTGAGAATGCGTAAATAAAAGTACAGAAAATGATGGGAGATGATGAGAATAAGAAACAGAGAAAAAGAATGTGTGAATGAAGAAATTAAAAATTATCAAGAAAAATACAAACACGGAAAATGAAAAGAAGTATGTGGTATAATAATGTGATGAAATAATATTATTATGTAAATGTGTGGGAAAATTAAAGCCATTAAAATAAGGAAAGAAAGTGATATACCAAGATGGTAGAGTGTCAGGATTTCCCTCTAGAGACTCGCAATAAATACGTTATCAGGAAAGCAGAATATGTCATATAAAAAGAAAGTCCAAAGAGTGTGTTTATTTTATGGGGAGGAACCAGACCTCCCAACCATACCGAATTACTCGGTATTTACCGAGTTTTGGGGTCCAAATGAAGGGGTTCCACGATTCCCGATTGGCACCCCTTCATTTCCGATTTTTTTGCTTTATTTATTTATTTTTTTTAAAAATCGCGCTGTCGGAGCTGACGTCATCACGTGCGTGATGACGTCAGTGCCATCAGGGCTACCAGCCAGTCAGAATTGAGCTCAAGAGCTCATGTCATTATTTCCGACTGTCTGCGAGCGGGAATACAGCAGCAAGCAACCCTAATGGCAGTAATGTTTGTTTTATTTTTTTACGAGCTGGCTGCAAGCAGGAACCAGGAATACAGCAACAACAAGAATTACAGGGAGTCGCAGCAGTACTATCGGTTCAGTTTGGTTTTATATTTCCAAGCGGTAAGCAGCAGGCAGCGCGAGCGGGTAAATGTGGGACGGATAAAGCACCCAGTTAATTAGGTAAGAAACAAAGGTGTGTCTCTGTGTGTGTGTACAAATGCACAAATATACATAAATATTTCTGTATTGTACTGACTACTGATATTCATTTGAGAGTATAGTGTGTTCATATAATGTGTTTGTGTTCACACTATAGTCTCAAACGAATATCAGTACAATGCAGAAATATTTATGTATTTGCTTTTTCACTTGATGGCCTTGATAGTGCAGCTAAGTAGATGTTAGAGCAAATGGCAATTGGCTTTACTTGTGGAAACTAAGCAACCTTGAGAAGGTTGCTGATGTGGTTGTTGGGGAGTGTTTGAAGTCTTGTGCAGTGGAATGAAACTTTGGGCTGTGTTATTAGGCTATTTTTTGTACTCAAGAATTTGATTCTACTGTGTGGCTCTGAGTGGGTTGCTTAGTTGGACAATGCTGTGAGGCTTTTGGGGGCTAGAATAGTATCCTCTGTGGTCTCTTCGACTGCATATCAGATTTTTTTGTATTAAGAGTTGAGAGCTATGGTGAGAAGTGAGAGCACAATTTATATTCCCCCATTATTGGTTTTGTTGTTTATCCAGTTTTTTTGTGCTAAGAGTTTGAGAGAGCTATAGTGAGAAGTGAGAACTGAATTCACTAAATGATAGCCATTAAGTTTCAGTCTTCCTATTTTTCAAGCTGCTGATTTAACACACTGGTATGTTGCACTGACTGTAGTATATAGGGTTCTGGTTTCAAGACTTGTCAGTAACATGTATGGTGATAGCACAAAATTTTATTCTAGCAACTTTCCAAAATTATACAAGCAATGTTTAAAATGTGTCCCTGGTTTTTGACCCTTTGCCCCCACCACCAAAAAAAACTTTATTTGAAAATAAGTGCAAGAAGCTGTGCATGATGCCTATGGCTTACACTACTGTTCTGTTTATAGTTTGGGAGTGGAAGTAGACTTTTATGATAGAAATGTTCTGAATTGGGCAGTTTTGTAATTACTGGTTCATGCATTTTTTTCATTGCCTACAGTACAGCCTACTGGAAAAATATTCATTCAAACAAGAAATTTAAAATGCACTAACAAGTGTGCTGTATTATACAAGGAATATATCTTAGTCAGGAAGGTGTATCAAAGAAAAGAACACATGTATGTTTCTTGTTTTGTGTGCAACGGACCAATGATTTGAAAACAGCCCAAAGGTAATCTTTATCCACCACTGGCCAGATGCATTTTCTTTGTATGTGGTGTGGGTTTCAGTGCTGTTTCACTGAAAGTGAGTTTCAAGGGCAGAGAAGTTTTAATGTCAAGTCTCTTTTCATTGTGAGACAGTATTGCTTTGTTTATCAAATGTCTGTCAGTGTTTGTGCATTGATGTGCTGCAAAATGTAAAAATAAAATCCAAATAATCATTGATTGTAGACGTAAAGCAGTATGCACACAATAGCGCTTATGGTAAATGGGGCGAAATAGCCAGGTAATAGGACATTGGAATCTGGTGCCATATTTTGTTTGAATTGTTCTTCAGTTTGCGTTTGAAAGCTGGTATCCCAAAATTCCATCGGAGTGGGTGGGGTTACATAATTATGTATGCAAATTAGATGTTAATCAGCGCACAGATTTGTACCCATTTTTCATGGGCCTTGTCCAGATTTTTGATGTTTCCAGGTTGAGAGGTATGGGAGGAACAGACAGCACAGCTGTGTGTTTTTGAAATAAAAAAGAGTGGCGAAACTCTGGAAAAAGTTATATGAAGAACATTTTTTGAGAATATTAATGACATAAACAGTATATATGAATATGATTATGTAAGACTATCATAAAAGTAAGAAGAACACGTGCAAAAGGTAGATAAGAATTTATTTTATGTAATATAGATTATTTGGAATGAAAAACTGAATTACATTTTGTTTAATGGGAAATAGATTTTTGGCAGATATAATATGAAAAAATCAGATTATGGTTATGGAAGATGGAGTGAGGGTCAGTTATGGAAAAATAATTGTGAGGATGTGATAAGAAAAATGATAAACAGTAAGAAATAGAAGTGTGCATTTATGTGCTTTGCAAATATGTTATGTTAAATAAAGGACCCTTATTCTTTTGAATAGGTGCTCTGGGAACTTTTACATCCACCTGTGCTACCAACAGCTCAAACATATGGGACTTTATTTTAGTGTCTCATCTGAAGGATGGCAGTCTCAGAAGTGCAGCAAACCCAAATGTTGCACTGTATCATCTGCAATTTGAAAAATTAATCTAATTACCTGGAGTGGGGCTCAAACTCATAACCTTCTGGTTTTCCAGCAGCAAAAGTGATTGTTTTACCTGTGGAGCCACTAACAGTAATGTACACAGTGTGGGATTATAAATCCTTCCTTGGGTATGTTAGAAAACTAAAAAAATAACCAGCAATGCACTGAAGAAGTTCACAACACCGCTCACTGTGTCCCAAAGGAAATATCAGGTACTGTGGCGGACACATTTAGTTTAAATTTAACCCACCACCCACCTGTATCATGTATCCCAGCATCCTTGCTATGCTAGTTCCCCAAAAATAACTGTACAGCAAGTCTTAGACTCCTTATTGAAAGCTACAAATAGTACCTGTATAGACATGTATAGTATGTATGTGTGTGGATCTCCATCAGTGCTAAATATAAACTATCTGAAAAGTTCCTGATCTTTATAACCTTAGCTTAGCCACTAGGTTTGGTCCAGAAGTCTCTCGAATTACCAAAGTGATGCTCTTGCATACAAACAGTCATTTTCAGACCAGGGTAACTATCAGTTCATCACTTTCACTTGTCTTTTTATGTAATGATATGAAACAAGTTATATCTGAACTCATAAATGCATAACTTGGCCGCATTACTGAATTTGACCCAAACCAATTTTGATTTGTGAGTGCAAGAACCTGCCTCCTAAACCTATCTGCTATAGAAAGGTAATTTAGATAGTGGACAATGTTTTTTTCAGTACTTCCTACCTATCTTGACCTAGTCAAGGTTTTTGATTCCATCCCTCATGATGCTATAATAGACAAATTATTAAAGCTCAGTGCAAACCTCTATGTTGGTTGGATTATAAATTGATTATCTGATAGAATCCAAGTTGTAAAAATTGTGGATAGCCTCTCAGAACATAAATGTACAATTAATAATGTTCTACAGGGCTCTGTGCTGGGACCTCTCCCCTTTGGCATTTGTTTTGCTGACATTCAGGCCACCACCCCAGGATTGTCGATATCCAAGAT